>NC_080783.1:162943277-163193277 GCF_028018385.1 Neofelis nebulosa | reverse complement strand
AGCCTGCTTAGGATTCTCTCTCTCCTTCTGTATCTGTTCCTCCTCCTCCTGTTCTCTCTCTCTCCCTCAAAATAAATAAATAAATTTAAAAAAAAGGGGGGGAGGTTGCATCTAAAGGAGACAAAGTAAAGGTCAAAATAATATTATTTGGAACGATCAAAGATGTTAGACAAAAACTTAGAAGATATCAGTTATTAATGATATATATGTATTACAATAAATGAATGCAAATAATTCAAGGTTAGATGCCCAATTGCATTTCCATCTCAAACATGACCAAAAAAGTTTTGGGGGCTGTGCATCATATATATCATCAGATTGTGGAGATTATTCCAGCTCTCCAAACAAAAATGTTTATTTTTCACAGTAAATTTAACTCCTTTCTTTTTCTTTTTCTTTTTCTTTTTTTTTTTTTCAAATCATCCAAGACTGAAGAAACAAGTGTGGAGTGTGAAAATAGCATGCAGCATTTGACATTTTAAAATTTGTTTTCTACTAGTTCCCTACAAAGAATAGCCTGCTCCAGTGCTGGCCTGAGATTTGGACCACAACAAATGCTCAGCGTGGCAAGGTGAATACCTCGCAGCCTAGACAGTTGGCAATTTACTCAAGTCTTCTCGTTAGCATTTGTTCCACCCACTCCCTCCTCTGCCGGTTTCCTTGAGAATGCTATGAAAGTCAGGGAAGACACACATGTATGTATGGCTTTGAGAAGCGGTTTACATTTTTCTAACTTGCATGAACTATATTTATCTAAACGAAAACTTGGCTTGGAAAGGTATTTGTATTATGGCTAGGTCTGTTTGTCTACATGTCTTTAATTTATGCAGTATATGTTAATTACTTTTTTAATGTGAAAATATTTTGACATTGCTTTTTCTCATTTCTTTGACTTCTTGAATAATTTTATCGTGAGGCTGCCTCTGAAGCACATCTGCTCTCTGGGCTCCTAGCCTTTTATTCAGTGCGCACACCCTTCAGCACTGGTGCTCAAGCCTCTTGTTCACGAAATCTTAAAACATTTTTAGCAAATTGGAATATTATTACAGAGGTGACTGTAGGCAATCTCATTTTTGAAGGTTAATTCTGGATAATCACCCCATCTAGACATTCAAAAAAAGTAAAGATACACATTTAGACTAATCAAATTTGGACTCTTCATGTCCCAAGAACAAAACAAGGTACTTAGTTCTGAGCCGAGGCAGGTCATTCAACAAAATTGGATCTACCTGACCCTCTCAGAAGCTATATAATGTGTTTTATCTGTTGCCAAAGGATGATCAAAAAGATGCAATTGTTCTTTACATGAAGGGAAGCACCATGTGAATTCAGATATAACACTTCTTACCTGCTCTACTCTTAAAACCTAAGAAATGTCCATGAGGAAGGAGACATGTATTTGTGAACTTGGGGAATAGATTCGGGAAGGTCTCATCTCTTCCACTTAAATACATTTACAAGCTTTCTAAAATCAAATGCCACAACCTAGAGAGTGACAACCCCAGAGATGAGTCCCCTCCCCTGTCACTGTGCAGTGCACACATCACGTTCCTTATCATTATCCTCTTCTGACAAAGCATCTTTCTAATGGGTCATTTAAGTAACTGAAGAGAAGACAAACACATAGTTCAGAAAGGCTCTTGTTGACTAATCACTTTTCCACACAGGCGATAAAATTTTATGGTTTTTTAAGCTGGTGTTTCTGAAACATCTTGTTAAAAGTTACTATTAGGAAATGTTCACAGGTACAATAGGAATATTCCTTGCTGTTGCTAGCTTGATATCTGGCCTATCAAAGAATTTAAAAAAAAAGAAAAAAAAAAGTAGAACTGCAGTGCAGATTTTTCTCAGGGTATGTTGAAGCAGCCTTTGCTATAGCTGTGAGATTTTAAAAAGTATTTTCCAAGACATCTATCTTATACAGACAAGACTATTTTAAATTGGACTCATTAAATCATTTGTTGTCACAGCCAACAGCCGTGTGGAGGCTAGTTAACAAATGAAAAATGAGCCTTTCTAACTTGTTTACTTTATATGGATGCTTTCTTTATTTCTTTTCCCCCCCTCTGGTAGCACATTGACTTAGGGGATCTTGTTACAGTACTGCCTGACAAAAATTAAAAATGTGAAGGCTGAAAATACTATAGACATTACGCCCCAGTTCACATAAAATACTGGTGAAGGGCTTCCCTCTGATAGTGGTACCCAGGCCTATCTACTATTTCAAGGAAGGGAACCAATTAAAATCTCATTTACTTTGTTGAAAGGTAACACAGAATTACTTGAGAAACACAAAATTCTTGGCACAGAAAGAAAAAAAAAATAATGATCCTAAGTTCATCTCTGAGTTTTTCCTTGGTGCTCCTATTCTGCCAGCTCAAGATTGTTTCAAAAATATAGGTTAAAGTATCTTTGTTAATTTATCCACTCATTCATTCACACCTTCACTCCTTCAGTCATTCATTCATTCAATTGCTCATCCATCTGCTTCTAAATGCCGCAGTGGATGGAAGACGTCCCTTACAAGTTGGTTAGCAAGCAATGTTTTTCATTGCTGTTTGGTATAAATTAATCTTAATTTAATTTCAGTTTATAAATATTCTCTTCTTGGCCATTAGTTAAAAAATTTTTTTTCATGCTATTGCTTTTTTAGTGATGGCCTTAAAAATATGTTTATTTGTATATTCTTTTGGTTTCATTTTTCATTGAGGAGCTATTTTTAAGGTTTCCTTATTTTTGTTTATTTCCTAGTAGCTTTTACTGGATGTGTTGTCAAGTAGTAAGTGAAGTAGAATGGTATTTTCTGATCAGTTCTGTGCAATACTCTGTGTCTCAGAGCTTACAATAGGAAAATGTTGATGATGAAAAAGAACTTTGGGAATAGGTGAGTCAACGTTTGAGCCGTCAATTTCACTTCCACCAATTTTCTTACTTGTAACATGGAGAGGACAGGCCCATTAGGAGTTACACTGAAGAGAAAATGAAATATATCTAGAGTTCCTTGCACCAGCTAGACACTCAATAAATGAAAACTTAAACAAACAAACAACAAACAAATCAAAATTCTTTTGAATGATCAAGTGGTATCCAATTTTCTGCCTGGTATCTACCCTGGGTCCCTGTAACTTCTTCAGCTTTCTCCTATGTGAAGAATGACTAGATTCAACTGTATCTTATGCAAATATTTGTATTTTTTTGTGTATATATATTTTTTAATGTTTATTTATTATTGAGAGAGACAGAATGTGAGCAGGGGAGGGGCAGAGTGAGAGGGAGACAACAGAATCTGAAGCAGGCTCCAGGCTCTGAGCTGTCACCACAGAACCCGACATGGGGATCGAACCCAAGAGCCATGAGATCATGACCTGAGCCAAAGTCGGATGCATACACGACTGAGCCACTCAGGTGCCCCTGCAAATATTTGTATTTTAAAAAGAGTTCAAATCAGTTTAGGTTTTTGAGGTAATGGGTATTACTTGAGAATTGGGTGCTTACTGATATTTGCAATAAAACCCAATTTAGGATTATCTACATTTCCATACACATGTTTTTTCCAGGTCATGAATAACAATGTTAAATAAGCACAAACCTCACAACAACCCTAGAGATAGCAATTTAAAATACTCCTACAATTTAATTTATTCATATTTGTCATTCCTCTGCTCTGTGGTCCTGTGGCCAGTTTGCTTCATAGAATATTACAGAAAGCACATGTGAACTAATTCCTCAAGTTATTGTATTTCCTTCATATTTCCCATTAACTCATATATTCTATACTTTATTCATTTGGTATTTCCCCCATTTTTGCAAAATGTTATCTTCCTTAACTTCCTTTCCTATTTCTCTGGTTTCCAAGTTTGAGTTAGATATAACTCATCCGTAGTATTGTATTCACTCCCTCAGTAAATTGGTACTGAACGCCTACCATGTGCCAGGCCTTCCTGGTGCTGAGCAAGCAATAAATAAAACATAGTCCCTAACTTCTTGGAAGTTACATTTTAGTGGCATGCAGAGAAAGGCCAATGATTATTGTATAAGCAGATAAACAATCTGAATTGAAATAGTGAAGAGTGCTGTAAAGAAAATAAAGGATGGCAATGAGAAAAGGACTTGGCAGAGTAGTAGTAGTAGAAGGGCAATTATTTCAGCCAAGATGATCAGGAAAGGATTGCCAGAAGTGGGACCTAACCATGAGATAGGAACAGTATTATAGGCATAAGAGTATCAAGTTGAAAGGTCCCGAGATGGGAACAGGTTTGGCATTGGAAGCATTAAATGAAGGTTAGTGTTGCCGGGGGGAGTTGGATAAGGGAGAGCATGGCAGGAGTGATGTTGAAGAGGTAGGTAAGAGTCAGGTCATGTAGGGCCTGTCATGTGGCAAGGTGTTTAGATTTTTCTTTTTCTAAAGGCAATGAAAAGACATTGTGGTGTTTTAAGCAGCAAAATGGATTGATTTGATTTGTGCTTTCGGAAGATCATTTTGGCTGTTGTGTGGAGAATAGACTGGGGATTGTGAGGTTTTAAGTGTTGAGGCAGGGAGACTAGTTTGGAGCCTACTGCAGTAGTACAGGTGAGAAGTAATGGTGGCTTGGACTAGGGTTTTAGGAACGAAGTTATAAGAAATTGTCAGGCCTGGGAAAGATTTGGGCGGCAGTACCAAGAAGACTTGCCGATATGTTGGATGTGAGAAGTGATGAAGAGAGTGCCGTCTTGTTGGATTTAGCACCTGAGAGACTGAAACCTACAGAGCAATTGTCACGCGGTACTGTCATCCCTGTATATCACTTGATGCTCTCCTGAAGAGCCTGGAACATCCTTGAAAAACAGTAACCCTTACTATTTATCTTTGGACTACCGATACCATTACATAGGTCCTGTTGAGTAAGTATTTGTGGAATGAATGGAAGACATAGAGGTAAATCTAAAATTATTCGACCTGACAGAATAATTGCTGCTGTGTTAAAAACCACAGGGCATGTGGTGCAGTATCAGAGTAAAGGATACAGGGGTGCCTGAGTGTCTCAGTCGGTTAAGCATCTGACTTCAGCTCAGGTGATGATCTCCTGGTCTGTGAGTTCGAGCCCCAGGTCAGGCTCTATGCTGACACCTCAGAGCCTGGAGCTTGTTTCAGATTCTGTGTTTCCCTCTCTCTCTGCCCCTCCCCCTCTCACACTCTGTCTCTCTCTTGAAAATAAACAATAAAAAAATTATTCAAAAAAAGAATAAAGGATATGACTTCTTGGCAACACACTTTATAGAATATGATTCACACAAGCAAATTTGTAGTCCAGAAAGAAACTGGAAGTATTTACAGGTGAGAAGCGAGTATAAAATACATTTATGGATAGAAAAATATATACCTTCCTATCTGAATGATAAAAGCTCACAAATAGATAAGTTGCAGGTCCTTCTTTAATTGCTTAAAAGAAAATATAACTACCTTAAACTTTAAGGTGTTGTTTGTGATATCAGAGAGATATCTGTATCAATGAGAACACTTTTGGACACAACTGACCTAAGCCCAAACCCCAATAGTTCAGGTAGAGAGAATACTTACTGGCTCATAAAACATAAAAAACAGGATAAGGTCTATCTTGGAAAATGGATTCAACAGAGTTTGTTTGTTTGTTTATTTATTTCAACAGAGTTTAAATGAGGTTACCAGGGGTTCTTTTTCCTTATTTTATAGCTGTGTTCTTTACTTTTGCTTTAGTTTCATTCTCAAATGGGTACAAGAAGGCAACATCTATTCACATCTTCCGATTTTCGGTGAGACAAAGAGACTTTCAACAGTGGAACAAATGTCTTGAGCCTGGCTCTCATTGGTTCACTTTATTTTATTTATTTATTTATTTTTAATTTGAGGAGAGAGAGAGAGAGAGAGAGAGAGAGAGAGAGTGAGAGAGAGAGTGAGAGAGAGAATGCATGCAAGCAGGGGAGAGGGACATAAGGAGAGACAGAATCATAAGCAGGTTGCATGCTCAGTGCAGAACCCAATATGGGGCTCGATCCCACAATCCTGGGATCATGACCTGGGCTGAAATCAAGAGGCTGATGCTCATCTGACTGGGTCACCCAGGTGCCCCTCATTGGTTCACTTTTGATCATATGCCCAGCCCTAAACCAATCTGTGTGGCAGAGGAGAAGTGGTTCCTCAAAGGATCTTGAGATACTATTGGGAACAAGAAATGGAAAATGGCAGAATGAATAAGAATGTTTTCTGTCAATTTTTAAGTATGTGTGTGTAGCTTCATTATTTTTTTTTAAAGTAGATGATATTTAGAGGTACATTAGGCTTTCAGCTTCAAGAATGTAAAAACCTTCCATTATTTTTGTGTCCCTGGGACTTAATATGTCCACTCTAAAGTAGGCACTCAATAATACTTGTTGAATGAATGAGTAAAAATGAGATGTTCCTTAGCTTTATAGAAATCTTTGCTGGACTTTGCTATAGACTTGTGTGATGAAACAAAATAAGAATTTCTGTGCATGTGTATAAATAGTTGGGAAAAATTATCCATAGATCATCAAAATAATGCAAAGAAGAAATTGTTAGATTCAATTACAGTATCCTGAAAAGGTTTTACAAGTTGAGATTTTGGCCTGCATTTTAAAATTTGGATTCTTTTTTGATCTCTTTCACCTTTTAGGTATAAAATAAACACCATATTTCCTATGGCATTTCAGAGAACTGAACTTGATAATTCTGGCAGTGCTATTTTGCTCTTTCAAGACATTCAACAGCAAGCACATATGTGTCTGACTAAATGTCACTGTGCTTAAGATTTCTATAATTTGGATTTGGAAGCTGGTGAAGGGAGAAGGAAGATAGAACTTTTTAGTTCCTCATTACTCTGTCCCATGATGTTTCTTTGTTCATTTGATTCTAATGATTCCAACAGGAGTTGAAACAAAAACAAGGATTGGCCTACCATGGGTTAATTACTTAGTAGAAGGGCTATTTCTTGAGTCTGACAGTGGGGAATGGGTCAGAAAAGACTAATTAGACAAGCTTCAAGTTCTAGAGAAATGCTAGTGGAACAGGTGAAAATAAACTGGTGATAATTGAGGGGCTAATTATCCTCCACCTAGCAATTGGCCACCAGGTGTTCTGTAGCACATAAAAGAGGGGCTGACAGAGCAACAGAGGCTGTTTGTTTTTTTTTTTTTTCTTTTTCCTAGAGAAATGAGGAGAGTGGGGGAAAAACACACACACACAAAAACCCCCAAGGACTTTGAAATCTATAAAATGGTGTTTCTTATAATTTTTCACTTGTTCTTTCCTGCTGCATTGGGTAGAAAACTGGACCAAGGATATGTGCTTGTGTTTTGTTTTATTTGCTTTTTAAAGAACTAGTGTCCCTTCTAGACCGTATATCTATGAGGAATTTCAGTGTTCAGTATACATAGACATATATCCTTATCATTAAGTTTATGGTAACAATCCATATGGCACATTTATTAGATGGAAAGTTTACTGGAATTTAGAAAGGCCATTATTAATAACAGAATGGAAACCCATCAGTCTGAAAGAAAAAAATAAAGTAGCTTTATTTCTCCTTGCAGCTTTCTTTCTCCTCTCTTTCTTCCTTACCCCAATCTTTTAAAGGTCCCTAGAATCAAAATCACAATGAAATACCACCTCACACATGTCAGAATAGCTAAAATGAACAACTCAGGAAACAACAGATGTTGGTGAGGATGCTGAGAAAGGAGAACACTTTTGCACTGCTGGTGGGAATGCAAACTGGTGCAGCCACTGTGGAAAACAGTATGGAGGTTCCTAAAAAAATTAAAAATAGAGCTACTCAATGACTTAGCAATTGCACTATTAGGTATGTATCCAAAGGATATAAAAGTGCTGATTCAATGTTTATAGCAGTCAACAATAGCACAATAGCCAAATTATGGAAAGAGCCCAAATGTCCATTGACTGATGAGCGGATAAAAAAGATGTGGTGTGTATATATACATACACACACACACACACACACACACACACACACACACACACACACTTGAATATTACTCGGTGATCAAAAAGAATGAAATCTTGCCATTTGCAACAACATGGATGGAATTAGAATTTACTATGCTAAGTGAAAAAAGAGAAAGATAAATACAATATGATTTCACTCAATGTGGAATTTAAGAAACAAAACAGATAAACATAGGGAAAGGGAAGGAAAAATAAGATAAAAACAGAGAGGGAGGCAAACCATAAGAGACTCTTAAATACAGAGAACAAACTGAGGGTTGCTGGAGGGGTGTTGGGTAGGAGGATGTGCTAAATGGGCGATGGGCATTAAGGAGGGCACTTGTTGGGATGAGCACTGGGTGTTATATGTAAATATAACTAAATTCTACTCCTGAAATCATTATTACACTATATGTTAACTAACTTGGATTTAAATTTTAAAATGTAGAAAGAAAAAATAAATTAAAAAAAAAGAATTTGCAAATAAATAAATAAATAACCCTAGAGCCTAGGAAAGGTCAGGGAAGAAACTTCAACCTCTGCCTAGGGCCTATATTCTCTCTCTAATATTTCTCTATTCCTACACAACTGAACTCCTTGGAATTGATTTCTTTCCCTCCATTTTTTTTCTAAGAGAAAATAATTTATTTTTTAGATGAATGTAGGGAATGAGGATTTTCTTTTTTAAATGTTTATTTATTTTTGAGAGAGAGAGAGAGACAGAGCACAAGCAGGGGAGGGGCAGAGAGAGAGGGAGACACAGAATCTAAAGCAGGCTCCAGGTTTCAAGCTGTTAGCACATAGCCCGATGTCGGGCCAGAACTCATGAACCGTAAGATCATGACCTGAGCCAAAATCAGATGCTTAACTGACTGAACCACCCAGGTGCCCTGGGAATGAGGATTTTCTTAAGGCCTCTCACCTCTTTCTCTCAAGGGGAAACTTCCAGATTCCAATTTGTCATCCTAAATCCAGAGAACTTAATTTACTTTAAAAACTCACGTTCATTTTAGGTGCTAGAAAACCCTACCATAACTGACTTTGATGAATGTAACTTTTCAGAACAATGGCCATGCCTGATTAAAGGAAGACCCATTCTTAAATAAGTCCTGAAAAATCAAGAAACTTTATTCTTGACCTCTGACCACATTGATTAGAGAGTCCTTAACAGACCTGTGTATCTGATTTCCCTACCCTCAGCAGGTCCTCAAAACTGAGAGCATTATACAGGGAGGAGGAGAATAGAAATAATACAAAAATACATATGTCTTCACAAGTAAGCCTGAATTTGATGGAGAAACAGCAAGGAAGGAAGATGGAGAGCCAAAATGAATGAGACTATATTCCCTTCATGGTCTGGATGTTGTGAATAATTATCCTGAATAAAGGAATACTGAATTGTTTTCAGCAGCTTCTGATTAAGGAAGCCATATACCTCCTAAAAGATTTTGAACCAAAAAAAAAAAAAGTTAAAGATTTGACTTATTAAGAAGTAAGCTTCAGTTATGTGGGTAATTATCTACTCTGGGCTATTTTGGCCTTGTTTTACACCATTCAAATGAGGCACTACTGTAGAGCAAAGCCTTTTTCTTTTTTCTTTTTAAAGTAAGTTGCCCCATATAGAATCATCAAAGGTTTATCACTTTCTAAAAGCTGAATGAAGGATCAGATAACATTTGTATTATAAAATAGATTACTTTTTCATTTTTCTGTGTTTAATATGTATGTAGAAATTAGACATTAAAGATCAGAGAAAGGCTACAATCGCCTTTTTCTTTTATTGTGCAAGTACCTGTCTAAGAAGTCCCCAGACTTAGAACTAGGCATTAGGAGAAACATCTGTGGAGCAGGGAGTCATGGGGATGAAAGGTTATAGATAAGAGAACTCTGAGTGTGGATTTTAATCCACTTGGGAAACTGTCAGCAGCATAATTAGAAGAATAACCTGCATGGGGACCATGCCGAATGCAGCTGCTATAACCACAACCTATGACAATTTAGAAAATCCATCTTTTTTAGCCTTAAAATAAAAGCTTTTCCCACCTCCAGGACTGTCTGGAGAGTATGTCCTCTGTAAACTCTGCATGAAGACTGATTTGAGATTACTGAAAGAAGCATACAGCATATTTCATTGGGGATACATTTCCAAATTAGAACAGCTTTTCTCTTAAAGTGTTTTATCTTGTTAACTCTTCAGTGGTTCGAAGTTCTTGGTTTTGTATGGCGCATGTGTTCCTTTTTTTTTTTTTTTTTTTGAAAGCATACTTAGCCAAAGTCTAAATTCTTTGGGAAGAAAAGTCAGGATGGCCTGATTTAGTCAGTGCCAATAGCCATCAATTTCCAGGAGAAAAGATAGGGGAATAAATAAATCAGCCGAGTACCACGCTAAAACAGCTAGACAGGCCAAACCATCTATTACCCAGAAAACCAACACATACAGAATAGAAGGAATGGAGAGAAAGAGGGGACTATAGATTCTAAGCCAAAGTAGTAAATTTTATAAACACTGTAAGCTTTCAGGAGTACACCTGATGTTTTCATTAGGTAAGTGTTGTTATTGTTTGCAAGTAACAAAAATTCACTGAAGCTAGTAAGGCAAAATAATTGAGATATTCATTTGTGACTTTGGATGTTCTTCAACTTCTTCCTTCATTTACAATTGATAGCCAGGCTCTTTTTTTTTTTAATGTAGTTATTTCCCTCTCTCCTTTATTTACTTTTCAGTTTTATTGAGATATAATTGACATACGTCACTGCATGAATTTCAGGTGTATAACATAAAGGTGTGACTTACATCTATTGTGAACTGCTTACCACAATAAGTTTAGTTAACATTGATCATCTCATATAGACACAATAAAAAGAAATGGGGGAAAAAATTATTTTCTCCTTGTGATGAGAACTCTTAGGATTTATTCTCTGAATGACTTCCCTATAAATCAAACTATGGTGGTAGCTATACCCATCATGCTGCACGTTGCGTCTCTAGTACTTATTTATCTTGTAACCGGAAGCTTGTACCTTTTGGCCACCTTCTGCCAGTTTCCCCTCCCCCCACCCCACAAACTCTGGTTACGACAAATCTGATTTCTCTTTCTATGAATTTGGGGTTTTTTATCCCTGTATTGTTTTGTTTTTTAGATTCTACATGTAAGTGGGATCATATAGTATTTGTCTTTCTCTGACTTATTTCACTTAGCACAAAGCCCTCAAGGTCCATCCATGTCATCACAAATGGCACAATATCCTCATTTTTTATGGCTGAATAATATTCCATTGTATCTGTGTATATACATATACATACCACAACTTCTTTATTCATTCATCTACCAATGGACACTAAGTTTGTTTCCTTGTCTTGGCTACTGTAAATATTGCTGGATAGCTGGGCTCTTTATATTTCATATCTTCGGAGTCATTTGCAGGTTCTAGATTAGAAGTTGCTTGAAGGCACTAGCTCTTTCTATCCTTTACGAAAGCCTAAACTTCTTGAACAGATTAGGATAGAAAAAGAAATGCTCTAATGAGACTTTAGAAGGGAGAGGGTGAAGGCAAGGGCAGGGCTTTGTTGCTCTCTCAGTTCAGTGAAAGGTTGGCCTTTGTAAGTCCTGTTGGTAGCAGGGTATTGCTCAGTGCTTATGACAGTGACATCAGAAGGGGTATAACCTCAGAGGGGATGGAACCGCAGCCACTGCTAAAGCCTAGACCTAAGGCACAAGATCCTCCAGCAGCACTAAATTTTCATACACACTAAGTACAGGAAGATAGCAGTGAGCCTTCAGATCCCAAGAGACCTTGAGGACTGAGATGATGTGTATCGAGCACGAATTCCTGCTGACTAATGGCCCCTTACTGGAGGAGGATTCCTGAGACATTGGTGTTGCCCAAGACCCTTGAACCTTTACACAGCACTTTGGGTGGGTGTGAGAGTAGAAGTAATAACCAATGAGGTACAGTTCCAGCCAGTATGGTAGGATGAGGACTGGGAGATGAATTTAAGCAGACTTAGAAAAGTAAATAAAATTTGATATTTTTCATAGTTTACGGACCAAGATTTAGACCCACTGTACTTAGGAAGAAGTGAAAATTTTATCTTAAGTGTAAAATTATCTTGTGATCCTTGCTTATATCCGCATACCTACCTCCTTCTACCACCCTCCTTGCTTACTGTACTCTAGCCAGGCTGATTAGTCCCCAGTCTGCCTGCTCCTTTATACCTGAGGATCTTTCTGTTTAAACCTCCTTTTGCCTGAAAGATGCTCCTTCAAATATTTGCATGACTGGCTTCTCCTCACCCTTCAGATCTTACCTTAAATGTCATTTCCTAGCAGAGGTTATCCCTGATCGTGCTAAATAAAAAGATCCTTCTCTCAAACACACTTCTATGGCAAAACAGTTATTCTCAATTACCCTGCTTTATATTCCTTCTTAGGAAATATCATAAACCAGATAAATAGATATATAGAAAAATAGATAGGCAGACAAACAGATAATGTATTATTTTTCTTGACCTGCCATTCCAAACACCACAGACCGAGTGGCTTAACAACAGAAATGTATTTTCTCATATTTCTGGAGGCCAGAAGCCCAAAGTCAAGGCATTAGCAGGCTTAGTTTCTTCTGAAGCTTCTCTTCTTGGCTTCCAGATGGCTCTCTCTTGCTATGTCACATAGTCTTTTCTCTGTGTGTCTTAATTTCATCTTCTTATAAGGACACATATCATACTGGATTAGACATCTTGGCCTACCCATTCAGCCTACTTTTCCTTAATTACTTTTTTAAAGGCCTCTAAATATAGGCACATTCTGAGGTACTAGGGATTAGAACTTCAACACATGAGTTTTGAGGGGATACAATTCAGCCTGTGATAGATAGTTAGATAGATAGATAGATAGATAGATAGATAGATAGATAGATAGATAGATTATAGAATCTTAGTAACTTATTTTGCTGGAGAGAGATACTCATCTGGCTGTGGGCCTAAGGGAAGAGGTCTGGGGCCCTCCTACTTGCCCTAATCCTTACTTTCCTACCTTCAGAGACACCTGGCATCTTTAATTCCTAAGACATATGATGCAAATAGCATGAATCAGTTTGCTTCTTTTGATTTTCTATAGCCCACCTTTACTTCTTTCCTCTACCCGTCACTTAAGAAACCATAAAAAAACCTCAAATCATATTCAGTTATTAGCCATACAGCTGTTTCTCGTGTTCTGAAATATTGTTGGCATTTCTTACTGGCTGTTCTTTTTTCCCTTATTCACTTTGTTATTTTCATTTTATACATTTTTTTTTCTTCCTTTATAATCATTCTAGTAGGGTTTCATGATGGTGTGGAGATAATCTGCAGATTTAATGCTTCATGGTTAATTTAATCTAGAATCTGCTGTATCACTTTTAGCTTTGTTTAACATGACTTTAAGGTCCTGGGGCACCTGGGTGGCTCAGTCAGTTAGTTAAGCGTCCAAACTCTTGATTTCAGGTTAGGCCATGATCCTGTGGTTCGGGAGTTTAAGCTCCGCATTGAGCTCTGGGCTTACAGTGTGGAACTGCTTGGGACTCTCTCTCTTTCCCTCTCTCTACCCCTCCCCTGTTCATGTGCACTTTCTCTCTCTTAAAATAAATAAATAAACTTAAAAAAAATGACTTTAAGGTCCTAAAACCTGGTTCCAAATCCTGGTGAGATCCTTATTATTAATTGTGCAAAAGTTCTATTCTTGGTGATCAACATGTTTATTTTTATAGAATTACATAAGAGGGAATATTATCTAGGAAATTACAAACATTATATCTAACATTGGTTCTAGTTACTATGGATTTGGTGAAATTTTTATGTATAAACCTGGGTCAATATATAACAAAATGATACCACATCACACAGTAGCATTTAGATCATTTAAAAAAAGATAATCTGGCCCAATGTAGCTTTTGATTTCAGTTCTCATTACTTGCCTAGACAAACCTTACATATAGTCCAATCAGATCGTCTGCTTATTCTCCCACCATGGCTCAGATATTTCAGCTTGGGTGCTTTTGTTTAGTGCATTTCTTCCTTCTAGATAATTTTAAATGATGATTCATCTTCATTTGTTAAAGTCCTTTCCATTTTTCAATGCCCACTTCAAAAGTCATCTTTCTTGGTGCTCTTACCTAGATATCTGTTCTGTCTCTCCTTTGAATTTAATATTCCTACTTCTCTTCTGACCCTTACTTGACTCTAGTCAACTTGTGAGTGAACTTGGCATATCATTCTTACTACTCTAAAAGCATCTAGAAAACAAAGTTCTGGCCAATTCTTCATGAGTGCCTATGTCACTACTTTGCATTTAGTAAGAGCTCAATAAAATCCGTTGATTTGAACAGAACTCCCAGGTCGCAGTAACTTTAGTTGAAAATTAATGGGAAATATAAACTTATTTAAATAGTAATCTCTATGAAATAATTAGAAAGCGAAATCTGCTTTTAATACTATCATGTATCCTCTTGCCAAATTAAAACCCAACCAAAACATAAATCCAAAATCACACTTAATTTTCATGTTACGTAGGTAATGTGGGGATTTTTGTTTTTGTTTTTGTTTTGTTTTGTATTTATAGAAATTAGGGCAGTGTCTTGAAAACTGATTACATAGAGTTATAAGAAAGGGTTTTAGGATAAATTTAATACGGGCTTAAAGATCTGTCAGTCTGTTAGGTACAAAAGACGTAAGGAGTATCTTTGGCTATTATTAGACTAACAGAAACGAAGAAGACATGAGTTTAAAAGATATTCCTGCTAAAGCAGAAATGGGAGCAGAGATCAGTAGTTTAAGAAGGGAAAGGAGCACAACTAAGCAGATGATACATCTAGTAGTTTTTCCCCAAGAGGTTTTGAGTATAAAGAAGTGGCTCTACCAATGTACTAAAAGCCCTTCAGGGAATCATGAAGCTTCGGTGCATTGATCTGTGCCACGGAATGGGAAATTCAGAGGAGTGAAGATAGGTCGGCCTCAATAATTTCAGAAAACTTTGACTCCTCGAAACCAACACACATTTCAATATAACAAATAGTATAATTTTTCAATGTTGTACAGCATTATTAGTGAGTTACAACCAAGGGTTTTCTCATCTTGCTTGTTCCACGGTTATGTCATCAGGGACAGAAACAGGGCAAATTTTCTTTTTCCACATTCTGTACACATGACCAAGCAATGGCATGTCACGAGGAAGATGAAAATACAGGAAGATATAGGAATAGGCGTTTTTAAATATTAAGCAAAAGGAGTACCCGGTACTGTGTCATAGATAGTACAACTATCTGCTCAGCAAATGAGTTCAAGTTTAATTCCTCAATCTAGTCAGGGGTGCTTATTAAGTGTTAATTGGTAGTTCTAAGCTGATATGAAAGAAATTATAAGTAATCAAAATACCTTTTCCTGTATTGTTGAAGTTAGCAAATCGTGCTGCCAACATAGCTCCACAGCATGTTAGAACAGGTTATGACATCAAATAACTCATAGTTGCTCATTATGCATAGGAGGCCTAGTGCACAGATTTTTGAAGTCTTTTTGTCCAGTGCCCAAAGCTAATTAGTGGAAAAACCAGGACTAAAATTCTAGTCACCCCTGTTTTGGGTTCACTTGGTCTTTTTCTACTCATCACACTGCAGGGGTGTGATGAGTAGAGAAAACAAGGCAGGGTTATTGAGCAATAGATGTAGAAACTATTCTGATCATTTACCATAAAGCACTTTGAAGCCTCATTTCTTTTTTTAATCAGGAGAATCTATAAAATTCTTTAATCATCTTTAGGTGTGGTGCCGTGTCTTTATATTCAGCTAAAAAGAACGAGTCATAACTGTATGCCTTCATTCATTCACTTGACCAGCATTTACTATGTTCCTACTATGTGCTAGTCTCAGCAAAATCTATTGTTGCAGTTCATTGAGAATATCCTTAACAGTGGTGGGTTTTTATAATAACTTATTTTTTTAGAGAGACAGAGAAGAAGGGCAGAAGTAGAGGGAAAGAGAGAATCTTAAGCACGCTGCACATCCAGCACAGAACTCGATGCAGGGCTCTGTAAGGGGCTCCATGAGATCATGACCTGAGCTGAAATCAAGAGTCCTATGCTTTTTCGACTGAGCCACCCAGGCACCCCAATAGAGGTGGGTTTTTGATACAAACAAGTGCATTCAGAGAGTTTAAGGGGAAATAAATAGGGCTTATAAAGTACATATCCCTGTTTTGCTTAAGACCTTTACATGTGGTACCCAAACTATTTTCTTTGATAGCTATAAAGAGTTCCTTTAACTTCGGTCAGTCATTTGAACACCAATCCCTTCATTCCAGAACTGTTGAAAATATAGATAAATCATCTCACATTTCAGTCTTTCACCTGGTAAGTATGTAGCGCAGTCATATTGTTATGAACAAAGATATGGGGAAACAGGACTGGTCCATTATTACAGATAAGATCTTCTGGTTTTTAAGGAATAATGTTCGAACCATAATGTTATATAAAAGTGAAGTAATCTTAATAGCTGTTTAACTCTCTTGCTGGAACTTGGTTATTGGGCACCAGTAAGGAGTTTTTGGGGGGCATTTGTAGTGGATTTCTTTTTATAGCTTTCATGATTATTAGGCAAAACCATGTCATGAGAATAGTAAAGCCATGCCTTTTGCTTTCTGAGCAGGTCTCTGTAAGCAATTTAATATGGTTCACCGAGAGAGGGTATGGTAGCTAGTCCATGTTAAGCCTAAACAAACTGCAGTAGAAATTGAAATGGTTGTTCCTGGCTCAATTCATGCCCCTGGATTAAACTGAAATATTACCCATGTCATGTAGGGATATTGAAGAGAGTTGTAATTCTGTTGGTTTCAACTAGGTACTGCCAGCAGTAACTGCCATATGAAAAACAGTGAAAATACATTTCCCGAAGAATTATTAGTAAAAGGTGAAACTCCAACAAGGAGTGCAATTCAAAATAGTAATAAAATAAAGAATAAGGAAAATTATTTGCTATCTAGAAGAGTAAAATTATGGAAAGCTGTCATCAGTGAAATTACCCTCCTCATAGAATTACAGAATTGTTTAGATTTCTCTTACCGCTGCTGTTGAGTAAGCTAAGTTTACATTGTTTCCAGAGATACACACATTATATTATTTATTTCCATAACTGGTAAAATTCCAGCATCATAAATAACTTTCCCACAGCCTGTGTGGTTTTATTTAGTGTGTACATATTAATGCCTTAAATTACATTTCTATAGCACAATGAGCATACTAATAAAATCACAGCCGCTTCAGTGACCTTGAGACTGAACCTCAGTCCTTCACCTACAGAATTTTAAAAATACAGACATAGAGGAGGCACAGGGAAGATGCATAAGTAATTGTGGATTCAAAGCATACGTTTATCTCTGGGAGTATTTGCTCCTCAAATGTTGTTAATATTTAAATATACATTTTCGAAAGCAGCCATTCTCTAATAATAACTCTTGCAACCAGCCTAAAATTTTGCAGCCTGCCAATCTTCCAGTTAGACCCCTTAACTGTGCTGGTCTCTATAATAGTAATTGTCAATTTGACAATCCCTCTAATCACCACAGCACTTTGCAGGTATTAGCCAGGAAATTTCCCATAACTCCTCTGAGCTGTAGCTCTCTGCCTTCTTAAAGGAGGGACAAATGAGCATAAATGACTTGTTCTAGAACTGCAAAGAAGAGTGAAAGACAGGTCTGGGATTAAAATTCTGGGATCAGCAACTACTAAAATCAACCTTCTGGTATCAGCAAAGCCATTTGTGGATTTTGGTTCCCTCATGAAAAGTGAAGCATAGAGACATGAACATATTCAAGACTCTCACAGTCAAGCGTATTCATACTTTGCTTCTGCCCACATAAGTCTAGGTTTCCTAATTTGTAAGGTTGAGATTACAGTGAAAAGTAAAACGGGACGAACAAAAACTCTAAAGTAACAAGAAGTTTTTGAAATACTATTACAACCTGGAGTGATCCCAAAGCTCACTACTGCTCAGCCCTCAGAAAATACTTGAGAAAAATCTCGTCTCTGAGAATGCTACTACTGAGGACGTTTCGGGAAGGACAGTATAGACTTTGTGGTTATCAAACAACTAAGCATTATGCCTGTTATCCCTTACCTTTTTTTTAGCTGTAATGTTACCATCCTATTTAAAAAAGTAAGCAGACAAGGGGTACCTTGGTAGCTCAGTCGGTTAAGCACCTGACTTTGGCTCAGGTCATGATCTTGTGGTTCATGAGTTCGAGCCCTGTGTCAGGCTCTGTGTTGATAGCTCAGAGCCTGGAGCCTGTTTCAGATTCTGTGTTTCCCTCTCTCTCTGCCCCTCTCCCGCTTGCACTCTGTTTCTCTCTCTCTCTCTCAAAAATAAAAAGCATTAACAAAATTTTTTTAAAAAGTAAGCAGACAAAAAGTACTTTTTGGATGGTTGGTTTTATACTATCTGCCATTTTGAGGAAAAATTAAAATGAGAAAGTATATTTTTAGAAATTATTTACATTCTACAGAATATCTTTACATTCTACAATAAAATATTTTTATTAAAATTAGATCAATATGTTTTTCTCATAATGGTAGTATATACTTATAAAACAGTTCAAACCAGTACCATTGAACACTATGAAAATCAGAAAATTAAGATTTGGTTACAATTTACTTAAAGTAGAGGAGAGGATAGAAATATAAAAACAAAACAAATCAAAACAGAAAATCTATCTATTAGGATAAAACCAGAGGAAGTGGAAGAAAAAGGAGACATGACTAATTAACATTCTAGGCAATTATTAGTGTGCTCTACTTCCTGGAATATTCTAAACCATAAGCTCACTGAATATTTCAGACCTACAAAGGTAGTGAGAGAGATTATCTTTTAATATGATGTCTTCATTTAATACTGCATTTCCTTGATTCTAAGACCCACATTTTTTTCCACATTTTAACATCACTGAAATTGAAATGCATCCTACAATCAAAAGTATCTCATTATTGCTGTTGGCTAATGTTTCCAAATTTCTATTAAGTATTCATGTTTGGGATTCATTAATGAAAAATCAGAATTTAAGAGAATTTTCAGGAATTCCCTGAACTATGTTATTCTGCATTTTTCACAACACACTATTTATGTGTTTTAAATAATGAGTGACCATGGTAATAAACAGTGGATTGTTTTTCTATGATAGGGTTATACTGAGAATTTCAGAGGTTTACTATTTAAAAACAGTGAGAAAATGCACAGTTTGTAGATAACCCATAAATCTGCCTGATATAAACATCATAATAAGACACATTTATGAAGTTAAATAAAAGTTATTTAAAGAAAGAGTTTGCTAACCATTTAATATTTAAAAGTTCTTATTCTTAAAATGAAAATTTTAAATATAAAAGATGAATTGACCCATCTGATAATCTTGATCTTTGTTTTCTAACAAATATTCCAGATGTTAAAAACATTTCTTCCATTTTAATCAAATCAATATCAGTTGATGAGTTGCTGTTGATTTGATTGAATTAAGAGTGTATTCGAAGCAACCTCAACTTCTTCAAGTTTGTTAAGGTACGTGCTGCTTCATATTAACAACCACAAAAATGAGGGAGTACTATTTTTTCAACTTGCCTTGATTTTGATGTTGATATCAATATTGCTTTTGCTATTTCATATCTTAGATCCGTTTCCAATTTCATTTCGTAGTATTCCACAACAATATTCTCAGCTTCCTTTTGTTGTATCTCTTTTGTTAAAATATTTACAAAGAAGTGTACTGATACCAGATATCCAAACACTACAAAATGCCAGTGAACATTTCTGGGAAGTATTAGAATAACATAACATTTGAATTTCCCAGCAGGGAAAACAGTACTATACAGAGTCATAGTCGAAATTGCTGCTTTAAGGACTCAAATTTGTTAATTCATGGAATACTGCTCATCAAATTTTTGTGACTATACAATGTTATAAACTTAATAGTTATTTTATTTGCAAGATTTTTTTCACTATTAGCTGCAGAAGCGGCTATAAATTCACATACAACATAGCAACAACTGCAAGCAAGAATGATTGATTAGTAATGTCTCTCCATTGATTGTTAAGCTTTAATTTTCACAGGAAAATTATAATATTTTTCCTGTTTTCTCTATTGATTTTTGTGACAAGATTTTTGATTCAGAAACATGTATAAATTTCCTGAGGATTTTCCATGTGGAAATGCTACTGCCAACCAGACAACAGTTAGGATACAGTTGTTACTTGTACATTTGTAAATGTCAGTATATTGAGAATCAAAATTTACAGAATGAGTGTCAGCAGCTTAGAAGAAAACCTCAGAGATACTATAGAACACTTTTTAAAATCTTTAACGGGTTTCAAGGGAAAGGTAGAAGAGGGGATGTATCAAAAATGTTTAACACTGTTTCTTGAGTTTCAAAAGCAAACTAGTTCTGCATAATTGCAAAGCCTATTTAAAAGCCCAGTGATAAAGCCTTTAGTTCTCTGAGCATTTTTTTTCTTTGAGCTGCTATATCAACAATAATTTTAATGGCATACAAGATGTTATAGTGAAGGGAAAAATGGACATCAAATAACTCAGAGTCAAAAAGTGATTCCAAAGAATTGGAGTCTGTAAGTGAAGGTATTTTAGGGCTCTAACCAATTTAGTTAGCTTAAATTTTCCTTTTTACATAGGCATATAATAAGTCATTAAGTTGTATAGTTGTATATAATTAAGTCTGAGGTCTCCTCATAAGTATTAAGTGGGATTTCAAAGTGTAAGAAAGTATTTCTTAATAGTTTAATTTGTAGTGTTTTTTATTGGTACATAACATAATAATACATGTTATAATCAGTGATATCTCAGATTGGATAAAACAATATAGATGCAGGAACTGAGGCTGAGAGATTACATGACTTCTCAAACACATCTGATGTTTTGCCAAATGTGCATACAGGATTTAAAACTGTATATATATATTTACATATATTTATATATATTTAAAGGGGCGCCTGGGTGGCTCAGTTGGTTGAGTATCTGACTTCGGCTCAGGTCATGATCTTGCAATTTGTGGGTTCGAGCCCTGCATCGGGCTTTGTGCTGATAGCTCAGAGCCTGGAGCCTGCTTCAGATTCTGTGTCTCCTTCTCTCTCTACCCCTCCCCTGCTCGTGCTCTGTCTCTCTCTCTCTCTCTCTCTCTCTCTCTCTCTCTCTCAAAAATAAATAAATGTAAAAAAAATTAAAAAAAATTAATTCTAACATTTTTTAGGCCTAACTATATTGATACACATAGATTAAGTACAATAATTTTAACTCTTGGATAGTATTACATCCAATGAATATCCCACAATTTACCAAATTCCGTACTGATGAGCTTTTCCAATGTTTATTACTAACAATGCTGCAGTAAGCATCTATATTAGTTAAGGCAAACTTAGGTGCTCTAATTACAAATCCCCAAATATATGATGGCTCAAACATCATAGGACTTTATTCCTAGCTCCCAGACAGACCAAAATGCACATTCTTGATTGGTGAAGGTCCTCCTCCAAGGAGGAGGGCCCAGGTTCTTCCATCTTAAGAGTCCACTCTTTTTTATCTTATGGCTTTCAAAGTCTCAGCTTGTTTGCTTCAAGCCAGTGGAAGAAGAAAAAGCATGGGGATTATTATTTGGCTGTTTTTTATGGGACAGATCTGGATGTATTGCACACTAATTCTACTCACCTCTTGCTAGAATTCAGTTACAGGGCCACAACTAATGATAATGAGGTTAGAAAATGTAGTCTAACTGTATGGCCAGGAAAAGGAGGATATAGGTTTGGTGAAGTGCTATCACTTCCTGCCACAAAATCCGTTATGTATGTCTCCTTGTGCCCACTTATGAGAGTCCATCAAGGACATATGCCTATATGTGGAACTGTTGTGGGTCTTAGTGAATAAATCTGACACTTGATTAAACATCAGTCACTATAAGTGTTTTACTATTCTCACATCTTAATCAATTCTTGAGATTATCAGTTTAAAACAATATTTGCAAAGTGATAACTGCCAAGGAGTATCTAAGAATTGCTTTAATTTGCATTCTCTTAATTAATAGTAATATCGAGAATCTTTTCATGATTATTGGTCACTCAAGTGGCTTTCTTCTATAAATTCCCTACTTCTATCTTTTGCTCACTTTTCTATTATCTTTTACTTTTGAGTAGTATTTGTTCTTCATATATTGTATAACTAATTTTTTTAATGTTTATTTCTGAGAGAGAGAGAGCACATGACTGGGGGAGAGGCAGAGAGAGAGAGAGAGACAGAGACAAAGAGAGACAGAACCTGAAATAGGCTCCAGGCCCTGAGCTGTCAGCACAGAGCCTGATGTGGGGCTCGAACTCATGAATCATGAGACCATGACCTGAGCTGAAGTCGGACACTTAACTGACTGAGCCACCCAGACACCCCTGTCCTTTCTATATTCTAGATAATAATTCTTTGATGGTTATTTTCATTGCAAACATATTCTCCCGGTTGTGGCTTATATTTCCATTGTGTTTATGCCTCTTGACATACAGAAGTTAATTTTAATGTACTTAAATTTATCCTTTCCTTTATCTTTTATCATTTTCTGTGTTTTTTTAAGTTTATTTATTTTGGGACAGAGAGAGTGAAAGAGAGAGACAAGCAGAGAGAGAGCGGGAAAGAGAGAGAATCCCAAGCAGGTTCCTCATGGTCAGTGAAGAGCCCGATGTGGGGCTCGAACTCCCAAATCTGAGATGAGCCACCCAGGTGCCCCATTTTCTGTGTCTTATTTTAAAAAATTCTTTCTTCCCCTGATATTATTAACATATTTGTCTACATGTTTTTATCTAAATATGTGTTATATTGCATTTAACGCTTTGTTTTTTTTATATTTAGCTTTAAATGCAATATAACATTTATTTGTAGATAAGTACAAGATAATGATCTAACTTTATTCCATCTGGATGGCCAATTGTCTTAGCACCACTTTTGAGTTTTCCTTTCTTTCTCATTTGTAATTATATTTGTATGATATATGATCTCCCATATATATCTATTTCTATGTTCTATTCCATTGCAACCAAACTTTAATTTTCTGATTTTTATAGTGTTCAATGATATTAAGCTGTTTTATAAGTATATATTACATTCATAATAAAAAACACATTAATCTAATTTTTAGTCTAAAAATTTTAAGGTAGAACATAAATATATTCTGTAGAATGTAAATAACTTGGAAAATAAACTGTTTTCTTATCTTCAGCTTCTAGAGTCAGCAAGAGATCCTCAAATTAAGATGGAGTTCCAAGGCAAAGATTAAATGTGTATCACCTGGTAACATAGGCTAAACTGAGGAAGCCAAGTCAAACCTATGTGAAGACCCTTCTAGAAAGCATAAACTTGTAGTCTCATGGAAGCCTGATGGGCCCAAAGAATCTGATTACATAAAGAGGCAGGTCTAAAAAGGCGTCATGAGTGCGGCTTTGACCAGTGGAGTTGACTCGCTTCAAATTTATAGATAATCCATAAAGTTCTGAAGAAAGAACCAGTCTGAACTAAAAGAAACAGAGGCTGTTGGGGATTTGAAAAGGCCTTTAGGCCTTCAAATTTGTATAATCAAGAAGCAGGCTGCGAAGACGGCCCAGCAATCAAAAGAGAACATATTTTCCAAAGGCTTCATCAGGAGTGGACAATGAGGATGATGGATAGTGGTGTAGCTCATAGCAGATGCAACCAAAGTCTGGGTAATAACCAACTAGAGATGCACTTCTGAAGCATCGGGTGGATCAGAACCAGTGCTTGATCAACAGATATTCCCTGTCCCAAAGTATGGTGGGTTGGCAGCATTTGATCAGTTGGATTTTCAGAATTGCTATTGGAGCAACGGCCGCTGTGTGATTAGCCTGTTCTACCATTTGTATACTGGGTACACTGGGTGGGACGGAGGGGAGGAGGTTCAGGGTTACTTTTTTTTTTTCCTAATTGACCTACTGTACTCTTTTATTGTCTTTATTTTTTTAATTTTTATTTTTGAGAGAGACAGAGAGCACAAGTAGGGAAGGGGCAAAGAGAGAGCAGGACAGAGGATCTGAAATGGGCTCCACACTGATAGCAGAGAGCCTGATGCAGGGTTCGAACCCACAAACCATGAGACCGTGACCTGAGCTGAAGTCAGACACTCAATCAACCAAGCCACCCAGGCTCCCTAACTTTTTTTTTTTTTTTTTTAAGTTCATAGGTCTCTGGATTAAGAGAAATTGCACTTGGACTTTATATAGAACATAAGAATCTCAACCTTGAGCCTGGCACCATGATTACATTAGACATTTTAGAGTCCTAAAGTAAGAGTGCTTGTGGTAGTTTGAATCATCGGTCCCTGTTCTTCATTTCTGGTAACATACCTCATCATGGGTAAAGCACATTTCCTTACTTTGACTCTGTGGTTGGCCATGTGATATTTCCACTTGACCATTTTTTCTTCCATTTTCATTTTATCCTTCATCTCTAATAAGCAAAACCCAAATGCTTTCTTTGAGACCTGCCCTCTTAGAAGGTCAGGTACTTGGGGAAATGTGCATATTTAATCATCTACCCAGGCACACATAATTTACTCACGCCAAAAATATTACCATTTGATGCTATAAGAAAATTCTTAAAGGCAATATTGTGCAGTAAAATTAAATGTAATATTTCAAAATGTAGTATTTCATACAGAGAAGAACCAACAGAAGGCTGGACTGTGTCCCCCGCTATCATGGAGCCAGAAGAAATGGCTGCTACCTGATGAATCAGAGTTAAATGCAACCACAAACCCAGAAATTTTTAAAGTGTGATTCAGGACTACAAGTATTTTCAACTCCATTTCAGTGGATACTAATATTTAAACTGGGAGTTCACTGTGACAACTACAGCAAAACACTATTAGGTTACACACATCTGTACTTGTTCAGATAAATGCACTCACCAAACTCCCTAATTCCCTTTAGAAGGATAAAGAAGCCCATTAATGGAAACTCATCACTGACCAGGATGAAACTGGTTATCATTTGTCAAGGACAGTTTATAACATATCCCGTGGTACCTACAGCTATTTGACATGCTTGTGGTATTTCAGACTGTGGAATATATTTTCTAGTCTGAAATCCAAGTAAAATGAAGGGCAAAATCAGGCTTTCCTTTCATTATTTCATTTTTCTCCAAATTTTCCCTGTAATTTCCTGTAATTTCCCTGTAATCATAGTCTGGAACTATTTTTGCAAAATATTTTCTAGGACAAAGATATGGATAAGGACATCAACCCTACAAGGGTCAAGTTTAATTAATTTTGACCAAAAGTTCAGAGGGAGAGAGAAGAAAAGAAAGAGGAGAAATCAGAGGAAGAGGGAAGGAGGCCTTAAGGCCTGGGAGAGGGCAAGATAGGGGAGGGGTCGGGGGTAGGGGAAATCAGCTCAGGGAGGAGGGAGAGGGACAGAGTGAGCAAAGGGAGACTAGAACCACATTAGAAAATGAGGGCTAATTTCTCCTGAAATCTCCTGGAAAGAGCAAAGAAGGAGCTGTCTCAGTCTCTGCCTGATGGAAAAGACTTAATTAAAAAATTTAAAGCCGCTGAAAGTGCTGTTTTGTTGGCATATTAGCTGTTTCAATGTTAATAGCGCTTTCAAATTTTAAATACAGACATTTTGTCCCTAGTTCAGAAACTCTGGAAAAGGGATACGGTTTTGAAAGTTCAAACAGGAAATACCTCAGAGATTGGGGTCTAAAATTTTGAGCGTGTGTGGGGAACAGCATAATAATTTCATCTTACCTGCCAGTGCTGACCAACTGATCTATTCAGAGTGCCATGCAGAGAGGACCACTGCCACTGCTGGGTTTGGTAGGCTTGACATGTGCCATTCAGATCACTCTTCAAAGAAGGACTTTTTGCCCCAGCTGTTGGGAGAACAGTCAGCAGATGTCCTCCATCATTTAAGTGCTTCAGGGTCCGCCTCAGCTGCAGAGAATCATTTCTATTTTTTTTTAAATTATTTTTTTAATGTTTATTATTTATTTTTGAGAGAGAGAACGCGCCCGCACGTGCGAGACAGAGTGCAAGCAGGGGAGGGGCAGAGAGAGAGGGAGACACAGAATGCAAGGCAGGCTCTAGGCTCTGAGCTGTCAGCACAGAGCCCGAGGACTCAGGGCCCGAACTCACGAACCGCGAGATCATGACCTGAGCCAAAGCTGGACGCTTAACCAGCAGAGCCACTCAGGTGCCCAGAGAATCATTTCAATCAAGGTCATGCCCCTGCCAAGATGGCCTGCATCCAGTGATTAATCATGGTGAAGATGTGAAGATCCAGCCATTTTGGGCCCACAGCAGAACAACTCTGATGGGTGTATGCTCCAGAGATTGCAAGAGCTTTGTCTGAGGGTTTATCAGGCCTGCATCACGCTCCATTTTTCCCTCTGCCTGATCCTATTTCCTCCCCCCCCCCCCCACTACCTTCCACAGTGCTGGTCCCTAATCACTATCCTGTACCCACACTCCATCTTTGTCAGTGTCTGCTTGCAGAGAACCCAGACTACAACCCTTGGTTCAGGGAAATGCATGTTGTAATTGATGTGTGATGTCTGCCGTGGGTGAGGATAAACACACTTTTGCCAGGCTGTTCATCAAGTCTCAAACCATCAGGGCAGAAGAATCAGTAACTTTCTGGGCCTGAGAGTCAACATCAAAGGGAACATTGGAATCTGGTGGGGAAAACCCCAGAAAGATTCAATCATTAATTCATAAAGCACTTATTGATATTAGCTCTATACCGGGGAGAACTAGTAGTGCATAGAAAAAAATTAAAACATAATTTAATAGAGACTACTCGAAACTCCTTGAAGAAGTCGTGGAAGTCCAGAAAACAAAGAGAAAAGCTTGCTGAGAGAAGTTGGAAAGAAGAAACGATGTGTATTTTCCTATTGCAGAGAGAACATGACAGGCCTCTTCAAGTATGGAAGGTGGAAAGTACCGGGGCAGCGAGTCAGGGAGCATGGCCTGCTTGGGGAAGGGTGGTGGGGTAGCATGATGAAGTGGCGGGTGAGTGAAGGTTGGAGAGGGTCAGGTGGGGAGGCAGAATATGAGACTAGAACATCTGGTTATTGCCAGTTGGGGAAGGTCTTTTCTGCCTCGCTCAGGAGTTTGGACTTTATCCAACAGCCAGTGGGCACTTTTGGAAAAGAAACTGTGTTTCTGTTACGGGTGTGTTAATGTCTTGGACAGATGTTAGGCTTTTCTTGTGTTGTTCTGGATTCTAATACTGTTTGTCCTTTGGATTAGTTTACACCTCCGTGGGCCCTTTATCCCCTCAAGAGAGTGAGTGTTTCAGGTGTTCTTCATTTAGGAAAGGCATTCCTCAGAACAATTGGAGAAGGAATTTCTATTTCTCTCTGGGTTTTTCTTAGTCTTGGGCCTGAATCTGAATGAGGCTTACTGTGCTTGGGGCCACTGCAGAATCCTGGGGTGTTAGGCAGGGCTGGGAGAAGTTCTCTGACATGGAGAAGCAGTCTAGGAAAAAGCAGAGGGGGGCCACAAACTACAGATGAGTCAAATATGACTTGTGAAATCAGATTTCTCAGTCAACTTCCTTTTTGTTGTCCTGGAGCTTTAAAGCAATTGTGTGTAACAGTGTGTGTCTGGGCTGGACTGGAGGTATCTCCCTGGTGTGCCAGCAAGTGGAATTAGGAAACACCCTCCTGGAAGTCCTCCAACCACTCTGGGCAGGCTGTCTCCTTAACTGTGATAGCATGCTCAGGGACACAAACAGATGTCCAGCCACATTCCCTGATTTGTCTAGGTCTCAGGAGCCTCATAAGAAAGCCCATAAACTCATCCACAATTAAGAGTTTATTACAGATACAGCTGACAGACCCAGTAAGGGGGTGAGAGGGAGAAGGGATGGCTCAGAGAAGGGGGAGCACTCTCCAAGAGTATGAATGCAGGAAAATCACCAGGATCCTTGGCAGAAACAACTCATAAGTGTAAGCTGAGGGGTAGGTTCAACAGCAGGGCTAAATGTGGCAAAGGAGCAGTCATTCTGATGGAGCATGAGGCCGTACTCTGTTCACACCACTTCTCCCTAGGGGAGCATAAGGCTCCCTGGGAGGGAGGGTGCTAGGTGATAAGACTGATAGGATTATTACCCAAGCAGTTATGCCAGAAAACCTCATCAAAAAGACCTGGACTAGAGAAGTAATAAATACACCCAGCCAGAGAGACAAATGTCATCCAGAGACAGAGAGGCAAAGGGTGGAGGAGCTCAATGGTTTCATCCAGGAGAAGATGCTAATCTATGACAGAGACTTGACAGTGAAGAGTGAGGGAGAAGTAGGTGGTAATATTAATAGGACCCTGTGGCATTAAACTTGAGGAGTGAATGAGACAGGATCTAATGGTGCTTCTGTGACTCTTTAGTTAGACAATGATATGACAATTTAGTGAGGGATGCAGGTAAAGGGACTGGAATAAGGAAAAATAAGAAGAAGAATGAGTTTGATCTGGAAAGTTTTCATGTGTTGGAGTATGTTGTTTGATTGCCTGGTAAAGCGGGTGGGAAAAACAGCAGGCAGTTGAGTAACTTGGATTAGAAACACTTAAGAGATGTGGCAGATGAAGAATTAATATTGAAGGTGGTTAAGAATAGGAGCCTGGAAAATACCATATGTAAGGAACAATTAGCAGCAGTGGGATGGAGAGGATGCAGAGAATGTGTGGCAAAAAATATAGGGGGAAACGGGGGAGCTCCAGGAATGGGTATTTCATGGAGTTTTGTGGGGCTTGATGCCATCCTGGAGACATATCACATTGGAAAGAGGAAATAGTAAGGATGAGGTCACCACTGTGAGATCAGGTGTTCAATTCAGAAAGACCAAAAGAAGATGTGCCCGTGAAACTGTTAACCTGTGGTCCTATAGCTGGGGAAAGCCACTCAGAACATCAAGTATCACATGTGAGGATACTAACTCGGTAGCCATGTGACCTAACGTAGTGTACCACAGAGACAAGATGCTAAGAGTCTGCTCTCAGTGGACATGGACCGAAGGGAAGTCTAATGCTAACAAGCAAATGTAATTATTAACAGAGAGGGAGTAAAATCAGTGTCACTCAGTTACCTCCCCCACTGTCTCCCCTTGTTCATTCTCTGTATTTGGCTCTTATCTGTGCCCAAGGGAGCTGCCTCAGAATCTGGAGCGAGTAGACCTGGCACCACGCAGGTATGTGTAGTTTGGAAAACCATTTCCCACAAGATTTTATCATGTATCCTCATGGTTGAGAAACTCCTGCTTTAGATCTGTGATTCAACCATTTCTAAGATACCAGGTTTAAGAAGTTTTATAACAGTTGGGGAACCCAAGTGGCCACCTAGTAAAGGCTGTAGTGTCTAGGTAGGAACTACCTTGACATGGTCATCAGCGCTCCAACTATCCAGCACCATTTAGGAAGGGCTGTGCAACTGATGGGCACGCCGTCTATCCAAGATTATTCTTTGATTCAAATGTATTTGTAGTTGAAGAGAAGTATCAGCTACCTCTCCAAACCTGCCTTAGATATGCCACACTTGGGGGGAATACTTGGAAGTCTTGCTTCATGCTTGTGTCCACTCCACACCCCCTGTCCTGCCCCACTGCCCCTTTCCTGGGTGGGCTCCAGGAACTCTGGTTACTCCACAAAAATGCCACAACCGAGTATAGCACTGAAGAATCACATTCTGCCTCCCTTCACAGGGTAGATTTTTCATCTTTCCTTAAAATTGAGGAAATAAATCAATGCCATATTTTTCTGGTTTTATCATGCACATGATAAGGAGGAAAACAGGATTTACTGAGGAAGAACCTGCAAATATTTGTTGTTTATAATATGGAAAACTAAAGTAAGCCAGCAGAGACGAGCTTGGCTCTAATAGTCCCTGAATAACATTCAGTTTTCTTGGAAATGATGTTTAACTGATCTGGTTTT
This sequence comes from Neofelis nebulosa, assembly GCF_028018385.1. Classification (NCBI taxonomy): domain Eukaryota; kingdom Metazoa; phylum Chordata; class Mammalia; order Carnivora; family Felidae; genus Neofelis; species Neofelis nebulosa. The sequence goes on along the minus strand of NC_080783.1, from coordinate 163,163,304 downwards.
CAAACTGCACAAAAGCAGAATTAATTAATATTTTCCTCATTTTTTAAATTATGGCTTTGTTTTCCAACACGAATGAGACATTTGAATCGATTAATAAGTAAAACTATAAATGTTATTCTTAGCATAAACTAGGCAAAACTGAAGCTCTTTTATAAAAGATGCTACTTGAAGATGCCAGAGAGCTGCCTGATAAAATCAGTCAAAATAAGTCCAGAAGTGTTTCTTCTTGAGAAAAAAAATAATATAATTGGTAATTATAGAGCCAGAATAGAAGAGAATAGCTACTCTTTAAATAGTTGATTAAGGCTCAGTGAATTTCTCTATGGTGTTTTGAAAAAAAAAAGGACTATTTAGTAGGTAAAGGCAGAAGACCTTCTGAGATAAACAAATGGAATTAAGTAAAGACGTTTTCTCATTTATATCCAGGGTGGAAAAGTTTCATCCTTTCTGCCACTCACATTACAAATTAGTTTCATTAAAGAACTGAAATAAATGTACTATTTGCAAAGATTTCATGTTTCAGATAAGTGTTTTTTTTTCCCAAAGATCACTTTTTTTTTTGGTTTGTTTGAAGTTACAATAAATGAATTCTTGGAAATTCTCTGTTATAATTTCTTACGATGTTTCTTTTATTCATTTATTCTGCAAATATTTACTGAGCATCCACAATGTTCTAGGCACTATGTTCAACACTCTAAGCAAGCGGCCCCCCCATTTTAATTTTGTGTTGCGCAAAGAGTTGAGTGAAAACATGTTTTCTCTCATAATAATACAAGGATACAACTTCCTTTTATCTCTTTTCATGCTGAAATTTTTTGGCATAAACATATTTTCACTTTTGACAAAAGAAAATTAGTTTAATTCTCACCACTGACAACAAATCTAAAGGCAGCTTTTTAAGTTCTTGTCTTAAGTTTGATTATTATTTGCTTTGCTATGCAGGGTGCACAGCACTAAAAGGGAACATACCGATCTTCCTTTCTTCTTATTACCCTTTACACTATTCTTACCGCTCTTCTTCCTGGAACCTTTGCTCAGAACTCTTATCTGACTAAAGACAAGCAAATAACTTTACTGACAGACATAGACAGGGTCTAGTTAAATATGTTAATTTCTGCTGACAGCAGCTATGGCACAGTTCACTTTAACTGTGGCCTTCTTGGACCACTGGAGACCACAAAATACTGATTTCAGTCTTACTTAACTGAGAGAAAAACTAAATTTCCCAATCAACCAAGCAAACCAACAAATGAACTAACCAATAAAGGGGTCCTGAGACCCACCTGGGGATGGCATAGCTGATGAGTGGAAGAAGCCTGAATAGGGAGTGGGTTGGAGAAGATAGCAAATCCCTTGTTAGAATCAGATTTTTCAGCTCAGTAGTGGGAACATGTTGATAATTTCTTAATATGGTTGCAACTGATAAGGCTGAAATATGAATGGAGGGGTGTGGAAGAGTGCACTTTCAGTGGTCTTTGTAATGAGCTTCTGACCTCAACTTCTTATATTCATTTTCTTCCCTCCCTGTTTGTCTCCCTCCCTTCCTTATTCTCATTTACTGACAAAACAATATTATTCCTACTTCATGAATATGAGAAGCTTCTCTGTAGAATTGTCTCAAGGTTTTAGACAGTTGTTAATAAACTTGCCCTCAAAGGAGTCAGAGTGATTTTAGTGGTTAAAAGCATGCCCACAATAGTGGGCATTCAGTGTTTGCTTAATAAATGAGTAAATGGATGAATGAATGAATGATCTAGAAGTTCAAATAAATTTCTTCTTCTGTGCCAAGTCTGATTGGTAGGATTCAGGAAGAATTATTAGGGCACATATATACTTGGCTGCAACAATCAATCTGCTATGTCTGTCTAGCCAGGACATAGGCACAGGGTGTGGCAGCATGAGGGCTACTGATGCATTGACATAGGCCTTGGCCCTTAATCTATCAACGGAAGAAATCAGAAGTTGGAATTATGATGATGGCATTTCCTTCTGGTCCTCTTGCTCTTCCTTAGAAGGGACAAGTAATCTTATCACATTCACCTCGGAAGGACTGGCATCAGAGAAAGTTGTGTTCGTCACACTCTAAAGCCCAATTATGCAGACCATGAGCACTACTTTTCTCCTCTCTATTTCTTTCAGGCTCAGTAAAACAAATGTTCCTCTTTAACTCTCCCCATTATTTTTTAGCTCCCATTTTATTCAGATACAGAAACAACTTACTTTCGATTTGCTATTTGACAGGTTTTATCCTATTAAACTAGATCGGATTTACCAGTAGACATTTTAGAAAATAAAATTGGAGATTCCATTACAGAAACTGATTCACAGTCCTCAGCATGGTACCAAGTATTTGTATTTGGAAAAGTCCATAAATGTTTCTGAGACATAGCTTTAGTTGAGAACTATTAGTATACAAAAGGATTTTTTATTAGCTGTATTGTGGCTTCAGATATTGTCACTCGTGGATCCTTAGTTTTTTCATCTTTAAAATGAGAATAACATACTGTGGTAATCAGAGATAATACCAAATATTAATCATTAATATTTGTGTCCCTAAAGAGATGTTGTAAGGAAGACATCATTCTAAATCTGAAGGGATTAGAGGGATTGGGGAAAATATAATATTATTAACAATATTAACACTTAAATTTATAAAGTGTGACTGGGTTTACTCAGAATGATCATGGAATTAGATATTGTAATTAACTTACTTTTCTGGGCTAGCCAGAAAATAAATTTTGATTGAATTCTGCTTGCTGAAAATATTCCTAAAATCTAATAGTCTTTTCTGCCTTAAAAAATCAAGTATGGTGCACATAACTGAGTCAATTTTGATAATTCCAGTACCACCATGTTAGCATTCAGAACTGAAACATTTCATTGTATAGCAGTATTCAGATATTCGGGATCTGTCTGGGAGGTTGTTTTACTGCTTTTCGTTTGGTTCTTGTTTTCAATATAAACCATTGTTTAACCCATTCCTGGTTGCCTCAGTCATCGTGAGGCTGCAGTGTTGTGCAAGAATAGTCCTGTGCAAGAACATCTGTTATCAACCTTAGATAACTCCCTCCTTGATTTGGAGCTTTTAAATTCTATCCCCAGCCAAAAAGTGAAAACAAATAGGACTGGTCCTTTGATATGTGTTAGCACTTTGGGCTTTGTTCTAGGGAGGACGGGAGTAAAGAGACTGAATTTCCTTGCTATTCTAACCATGTGCTTTCAACACTACTGGGAGACCATTATTTATGCTCCAAACACTAAAACAGTCACCCTCTTAGAAGGATACTTGCCTCTCTGAGTTCTCATGAAGACAAAGTGTGTTAACATTTGTAAAAGCACAGAAGGGCTTGGTCACTGTCTATCTTGTTTACCAATCTATCCCTAATGCCTAGAAGAGTCCTTAAAATATTTGCTGAGTGAATGAATAAATGTTATTCTTTCTTCCTCATCATTGGGATCACCACAGCACTTTCACTCTATTTGTCTAAAGGCATTTATCATATTCTACACTATGGTCTTTGTGTATTAGCATAGGACTCGTATATCACAACTTTGCTCCTCCACAGAACATAACGTAGTATGTGACACAGTAACTCAATGGATGCATGATGAATGAATGCATGTTGTAAGTAGACCCATGTACTTAAATAATATATGTAGTAAATGTTCATGTTAGTTTTCTAAGCTCTGTTGACTAGTAACAGAAATGCCCCATCCAAAATCTTCTGAGTGTATTTAGCAGAAAGAGAATTACTGACAGTATCTTATATATTTTTTGTTGGATAACACTGCTTGGTGTTTAAACTCTTAACACATCTGGTGACTGTTTTAAACATACACACACACACACACACACACACAATGTATATATATACACACATATATGTATATATATATCAATTATATATATTTGTTTTAATGATATTTAAAGTCATACAAATATGTAAGACCTATTGTAATAGAATATTTTTGAGAATTTAAAGTTAAACAGTGTAGTTCTTTCTTTTTGCAGAATGCCGCCAGCATTAGGCTCAATGGGAAAGAAGGGGACCTTGGGTTGATTCCTTATTTTTAGCCTCCGTTAGATGATTGTAATTCATTGTTTGTTAGGTTACCAGAGGGTATACTTCATCAACTCTAATGCATTTAGCATGCAGCTGCTTTGTGTCTCATGAGATCCAGGCTGTCTCAACCTACCACTCCTCCTGAAATCTCCCCACTGCCTCCCAAAGAAGTAGTATGTCAATATTATGCTTTTATTGATAGCCACACAATTCACGTTCCACTTCTTTCCTTAAACTTTTTTCATTATGTGATTTTATCTGCTGGCTTAGACCTTTCATGCTAGCCATTTGTTTTGCCCCCAAGTATCTGGCCTTTAAAAATATAATGCAGCTTACTGGCTTATTGAATAAGAGATATATGGCTGTGCTTATAGTCAAGCATGAATGTGCTTACACACTAAGTCTTACTGAAATGCCTCAGCTTCCTCAATACTGTGCTAATTCTCATAATGAATTCCCATTGTTATGTGATCATTAACTGTATACTGCATTAAACCAGTAGGTTAAGCTTGGGGCACCTGGGTGCCTCAGTCGGTAGAGCATGTGACTCTTGATTTTGGGGTCATGAGTTCAAGCCCCATGTTGGGTGTAGAGATTACTTAAAAAAATAAGATACCTTCACCCCCCATACTATAACCTAATACTCAGACCATTAATTTTCAGATGCAGACTTATTTTGAAGTGATAATTATTGTAAATAAAGAAGAAACAATACATGTAAAATATCTAGTTTTCAGGAAGATTTGATCCTACCTTATATCATATTTTTACTCACAAACTAAAGACGGCTTAGAAAGCATTCTTCTAAAATGTGAGTTCACTATTGATGAGGCGATTGTAAAGAGAAGGCAATTAGTTTTAGCCAATCTAGAGAACATGCTTTAAATGCAGTCAATGAGTAGAAAATGGGTAATGTTTGATACTTACCAAGGTATGCTTTTACATTATTTTACCTGAGTATTAGGGAAAAGTTTTCAGGTGATTAAAAATTTAGGGAAAAGTTGCTGTCCTTCAAAGGTATAAATGGAACTCGTAAGTTTGATATTTTTAAAATACTGACTATAAATTTTTCATCAAAAACGATACCAGACTATATAGTTATAATATGGTGAGATAGGCATAACTACAAGAATTTTTTAAAGGAGCTAGAAGTCAGAATGAGAGGACTACAGGTTAATCAGCTTTTACTAGGATATAATCTTCCAATTAGGACTTTAGTGCCATTAATAATAGTGTGTTGTAGTACTTATTACAATGAATGATAAAGGTTTCTCTGCCCATTTCCTCCCCATTAAACCTTGAGCTCCTTTGGTAGACTGGACTATCATATTCATCATTGTATCTGCAGCACCTAACCCAGTACCTAGTATAGGGAAGGTTTGCAATAATTTTTAATTAATTAATTAGGTACTGAATATTTAATTAATCAAATATAACGAGAGCTAAACTATAATTATGAAAATTAACTTATAACTGTATTAAGAGGGAAGTAAAATTAAGAGTTAAAGCTGATCTGTGCACCATAGTTAACATTAGATAGGGTCTTTTAAATTATGGATTCAATTTTGGAATAGAATTTGTAAGAATAGTATTGAAAAACTTGATAGGTTAGAAGATAACGTCACTCACTATTTGGAGAGATGTGAGGCTTGTATGCTGATCAAGTTATCCAAAAGATTAAGCAAATTCCCATGGCATTTTGCTATATGGATTTATAAAAGGGCAAGACTCATAATCTCAGGACTTCAGATATTTGTCTATTTAGTTGTCTTCAAGGTTACTTTTTAAGGAGATTTAAAAATAATGATACTACTTTCCATATTGGTTAGGATAGGGTTAGCCTTCCAGTAATGAAGACCTGACCTCCCACCCCCAATCTGAGCCCAAAAAATGGCTTAAATAAGACGTACATGTGTTTTTTTCTCTCACGTACATGTGTTTACATAACAAAAGCTTAGCTTCCATTTTCAGTAGAGATCTAGGTTCTTTCTCTTTTGCTGTTTTAACATCGTTAACATGTTGATTATAATTTAAAGTGGCTGATCAAGTCAGTTATTATATTTACATTCCAGGAAATAAGAAGAAAAAGACAAGAAGAGCCCCCAATTTTTTTCTTTAAGGAGACTTTTTGGAATTTGCACATAGAAGTTCTGCACATATTTTATTGCTTGGGTTCTCTTTCCGTTAATGAGGAAGATGTTCAGCTACATATTGAAAGGCAACCTGTCATTTCTGTGACATGATTTAAACAAAAACAAAAACAAAAAAACAAAAACAAAAACATATGCTCATGGTAAAAACAAAAGAAAACAAGCAAACAAACAAACCACAAGAAACAAAACATGCAAACAGTGTAGGATACAGGTGCAAAGTTGAAATTTCCCTGCCTCTCACTTTAATGGAATTTGTTATTGTAGTCTGCTTACACATTTTCAATACCCACTCTTCCTAAGTGTTCCTCACTATCATCCTCATTTTTCTAAAGAAGAAAAGAATAAGCCCTATATTTTGTAGTTTTTCTTTTAGCCGGGGAACAGATGTATGGATTTAGTCTACACCAACTGAAAGCATCTATGTGAAACTTTGATTTAGAATTGAATTATGTGGGGAACGAGGTAGGCGTCAGATTACCCATTTGCTGGAGCAGATTGTGGCAAGGCTTCATGGTTCTGGAGTGAAGATCTGTGGTGTATTCCCTGATGCAGTACTGGAAATACCCACAAGTGTATTTTACATGTGTTTCTGGCAGTGAGGTTCTGGAGCTGGCAGCCATGGGTGTAGCTTTTTGATTTGGCTGGTCCTTGGTTGTGGCAGAAGCAGTGGCTTTATTAGTTGGCCATTCCTATGATGTGTGTCTTTTATGGTGAGAGTCTTTTATGGATCTTCTGCCTAGGGACTCTATCTTCAGCTTCTGCAGTGCTCCTACAGATTTGAAACTTGCTGTCTAGTCTTTCCTGATCAGATTCTCCATCTTCTTTATGACCTACCTCTTCCCCCACCAAGATGATCACTATCCTGAATAAGGTGTTTATCATTCCGATGCATTTACATTTTTTAACCTTATATCTCCTTAAATACATTGTAAATATATTATTGTTTTTATTTTTAAAAAATTACATCCAAATTAGTTAGCATATAGTGCAAAAATGATTTCAGGAGTAGATTGCTTAGTGCCCCTTACCCATTTAGCCCATCCCCCTTCCCACAACCCCTCCCGTAACCCTCAGTTTGTTCTCCATATTTATGAGTCTCTTCTGTTTTGTCCCCCTCCCTGTTTTTATATTATTTTTGTTTCACTTCCCTTATGTTCATCTGTTTTGTCTCTTATGATTTTTGTCTTTCTCAGACTGACTAATTTCACCTAGCAGAATACCCTCCAGTTCTATCCACATAGTTGCAAATGGCAAGATTTCATTCTTTTTGATTGCTGAGTAATACTCCATTGTATATATGTACCACATTTTCTTTATCCATTCATCCATCGATGGACATTTGGGCTCTTTCCATACTTTGGCTATTGTTGATAGTCCTGCTATAAATATGGGGGTGCATGTGTCCCTTCAAAACAGCACACCTGTATCCTGTGGGTAAATGCCTATTAGTGCAATTGCTGCGTCATAGGGTAGTTCCATTTTTAGTTTTTTGAGGAACCTCCATACTGGTTTCCAGAGTGGCTGCACCAGCTTGCATTCCCACCAACAATGCAAAAGAGATCCTCTTTCTCCGCATCCTTGCCAACATCTGTTGTTGCCTGAGTTGTTAATGTTAGCCATTCTGATAGGTGTCAGGTGGTATCTCATTGTGGTTTTGATTTGTGTTTGCCTGATGATGAGTGATGTTGAGCATTTTTTCATGTGTTGGTTGGCCATCTGGATGTCTTCTTTGGAGTAGTGTCTATTCATGTCTTTTGCCCATTTATTCACTGGATAATTTGTTTTTTGGGTGTTGAGTTTGATAAGTTCTTAATAGATTTTGGATACTAACCCTTTATCTGATACGTCGTTTGCAAATATCTTCTCCCATTCTGTCAGTTGCGTTTTAGTTTTGCTGATTGTTTCCTTCACTGTGTAGAAGTTTTTTTATTTTGATGAGGTCCCAGTAGTTCATTTTTGCTTTCGTTTCCCTTGCCACCAGAAGGGAGTTGAGTTGAGTAAGAAATTGTTGCGGGCAAGATCAAAGAGGTTTTTGCCTGCTTTCCCCTGGAGGATTTTGATAGCTTCCTGTCTTACATTTAGGTCTTTCATCCATTTTGAGTTTATTTTTGTGTGCGGTGTAAGAAAGTGGTCCAGGTTCATTCTTCTGCATGTCGCTGTCCAGTTTTCCCAGCACCACTTGCTGAAGAGACTGTCTTTATTCCATTGGATATTCTTTCCTGCTTTGTCAAAGATTAGTTGGCCATACATTTGTGGGTCCATTTCTGGGTTCTCTATTCTGTTCCGTTGATCTGAGTGTCTGTTGTTGTGCCAATACCATAATGTCTTGATGATTACAGCTTTGTAGTATAGCTTGAAGTCTGGGATTGTGATGCCTCCTGCTTTGGTTTTCTTTTTCAAGATCGCTTTGGCTATTCGGGGTTTTTTCTGGTTCCATAAAAATTTTAGGATTATTTTTTCTAGTTCTGAGAAGAATGTTGGTGTTACTTTGATAGGGATTGCATTGAATATGTAGATTGTTTTGGGTAGTATGGACATTTTGACAATATTTGTTGTTCTTATCCAGGCGCATGGAATCTTTTTTCCATTTTTTTGTGTCTTCTTCAATTTCTTTCATAAGCTAAGTTTTCAGTGTAGAGATTTTTCACCTCTTTGCTTAGATTTATTCCTAGGTATTTTATGGTTTATTGTGCAACTGTAAATGGGACTGATTTCTTGATTTCTCTTACATTGTCTATCCTATACATTGTTGGTGCATAGCAACCGATTTCTGTGCATTGATTTTATATCCTGAAACTGTGCTTAATTCATGGATAAGTTCTAGCAGTTTTTTGGTGGAATCTTTTGGGTTTTCCATATAGAGTATCATGTCATCTGCGAAGAGTGAAAGTTTGACCTCCTCCTGGCCGATTTGAATGCCTTTTATTTCTTTGTGTTGTCTGAATGCAGAGGCTAAGACTTCCAATACTATGTTGAATAACAGTGGTGAGAGTGGACATCCCTGTCTTGTTCCTGACCTTAGGGGGAAAGCTCTTAGTTTTTCCCCATTGAGTATGATATTAGCATTGGGTCATTCATATATGGCTTTTATGATCTCGAGGTATGCTCCTTCTATCCCTACTTTCTTGAGGGTTTTTATCAAGAAAGGATGCTGTATTTTGTCAAATGATTTCTCTGCATCTATTGAGAGGATCATATGGTTCTTGTCCTTTCTTTTATTGATGTGATAAATCACATTAATTGTTTTGCGGATATTGAACCAGCCCTGCATCCCAGATATAAATCCCACTTGGTTGTGGCGAATAATTTTTTTAATGTATTGTTGGAGCCGGTTGGCTAATATCTTGTTGAGGATTTTTGCATCCATGTTTATCATGGAAATTGATCTGTAGTTCTCCTTTTTAGTGGGGTCTCTGGTTTTGGAATCAAGGTAATGCTGGCTTCATAGAAAGAGTTTGGAAGTTTTCCTTCTGTTTCTAGTTTTTGAAACAGCTTCAAGAGAATAGGTGTTAACTCTTCCTTAAATGTTTGGTAGAATTCCCATGGAAAGCCATCTGGCCCTGGACTCTTGTTTTTTGGCAGATTTTTGATTACTAATTTGATTTCCTTACTGGTTATGGGTCTGTTCAAATTTTCTATTTCTTCTTGTTTCAGTTTTGGTAGTGTATATATTTCTAGGAATTTGTCCATCTCTTCCAGATTGCCCATTTTATTGGCATATAATTTCTCATAATGTTCTCTTATTGTTTTTATTTCTGCTGTGTTGGTTGTGATCTCTCCTCTTTCGTTCTTGATTTTATTTATTTGGGTCCTTTCCTTTTTCTTTTTGATCAGACTGGCTAGTGGTTTATCAATTTTGTTAACTCTTTCAAAAAACCAGCTTCTGTTCTGTTCTGTTTTGGTTTTGGGTTTGGTTTTTTTCGTTTTGTTTTTTGTGTTTTTGGTTTCGATAGCATTAATTTCTGCTCTAATCTTTATTATTTCCTGTCTTCTGCTGGTTTGGGATTTTATTTGCTGTTCTTTTTCCAGCTCCTTAAGGCATAAGGTTAGGTTGTGTATCTGAGATCTTTCTTCCTTCTTTAGGAAGGACTGGATTGCTATATACTTTCCTCTTAGGACCACCTTTGCTGTGTCCAAGAGGTTTTGGGTTGTGGTGTTATAATTTTCATTGACTTCCATATACTTTTTAATTTCCTTTTTAACTGCTTCGTTAGCCCATTCATTCTTTAGTAGGATGTTCTGCAGTCTCCAAGTATTTGTTACCTTTCCAAATTTTTTCTCATGGTTGATTTCGAGTTTCATAATGTTGTGGTCTGAAAATATGCACAGTATGGTCTCAGTATTTTTGTACTTACTTAGGGCTGATTTGTGTCCCAGTATATGGTCTATTCTGGAGAACGTTCCATGTGCACTGGAGAAAAACATATATTCTGCTGCTTTAGGATGAAATGTTCTGAATATGTCTGTTAAGTCCATCTGGCTCAGTGTATCATTCAAAGCCATTGTTTCCTTGTTGGTGATTTGATTAGGTGATCTGTCCATTGCTGTGAGTGGGGTTTGAAGTCTCCTACTATTATGGCATTACTATTGGTGAGTTTCTTTATGTTTGTGATTAATTGATTTATATATTTTTGTGCTTCCACATTTGGCGCATAAATATTTACAATTGTTAGTTCTTCTTGGTGGATAGACCCCTTGATTATGATATAATGCCCTTCTGCATCTCTTGATACAGTCTTTAATTAAAGTCTAAATTATCTGATATAAGTATGGCTACTCCAGCTTTCTTTTCTTGACCATTAGCCAGATAGATGGTTCTCCATACCCTTATTTTCAATCTCAAGGTGTCTTTAGGTCTAAAGTGGGTCTCTTGTAAACAGCAGATAGATGGATCTTGTTTTCTTATCCATTCTGTTTCCCTATGTCTTTTGATTGGAGCATTGAGTCCATTGACGTTTAGAGGGAGTACTAAAAGATATGAATTTATTGCCATTATGATGCTTGTAGAGTTGGCGTTTCTGGTGGTGTTCTCTGGTCCTTTCTAATCTTTGTTGCTTTTGGTATTTATATATATCTATATATATCTATATATATATTTTTTTTTTCTTTTTTTCATCTTTTCTCCCATCAGAAAGTCCCCCTTAAGATTTCTTGCAGGGCTGGTTTAGTGGTCACAGACTCCTTTAATTTGTGTTTGTCTGGGAAACTTTTTATCTCTCCTTCTATTTTGAATGACAGTGTGCTGGATAAAGAATTATTGGCTGCATATTTTTCTGATTCAGCACACTGAATATATCCTGCCACTCCTTTCTGACCTGCCAAGTTTCTGTGGATAGGTCTGCTGCAAACCTGATCTGTCTTCCCTTGTAGGTTAGGGACTTTTTTCCCTTTGCTGCTTTCATGATTCTCTCCTTGCCTGAGTATTTTGTGAATTTGACTATGATATATGTTGTTGATGGTCGGTTTTTATTGAATCTAATGGGGGTCCTCTGTGCTTCCTGGATTTTGATGTCTGTGTCTTTCCCCAGGTTACGAAAGTTTTCCCCTATGATTTGCTCACATAACCCTTCTACCCCTATTTCTCTCTCTTCCTCCTTTGGGACCCCTATGATTCTGATGTTGTTCCTTTTTAATGAGTCACTGATTTCTTTAGTTCTTAAATCGTGCTCTTTTGCCTTAATCTTCCTCTTTTATCCTGCTTCATTATTCTCTATAAGTTTGTCCTCTATATCGTTGATTCTCTGTTCTGCCTCATCCATCCTTGCTGCCACTGCATCCATCCATGATTGCAGCTGAGTTATAACATTTTAAATTTCATTCTGGCTACTTTTTACTTCTTTTATCTCTGCAGAATGGGATTCTAATCTATTTTCGACTCCAGCTAGTATTCTTATTATTGTGATTCTAAATTCTGGTTCAGACATCTTGCTTGTATCTGTGTTGGTTAAATCCCTGGCTGTCATTTCTTTGTGCTCTTTCTTTTGGGGTGAATTCCTTTGTTTTGTCATTTTGAAGGGAGAAGAGCAATTAATGAGGTAGAAAAATTGAAATTAAAAAAAGTTAAAATTTAAAAAATATTAAAATTAAGAATTAAACACACACATACACATACAAATCGAATAGATGATGCTAGATCCTAGGTGTGTTTTGGTTGGGTGTTGAAAGTGGTTTGACAGATTAGAGAAAAAAAGGGAGGGGAAAGCAAATCGTCTGAGAATTTGAAAAAATGAATACACTGAAGTAGACTAAAATGAGATGATAGGGTAAAATGGAATTTGAAAAAATATACACAAAAGTAAAGAATATAGTAGAAAAAAATTAAAGAAAAATATTTTTAATAAAAATTAAAAATAAATATGAACTTTTTCTTTTTCTATATTCAAGAAAAAAGAAAAGAAATGAAAAAGAGAAAAAAGAAAAGAAAAAAAAGAAAGAAAAAAAAGGAAATCGTTTGAAAATTTGAAAAAGTGAATACCCTGTAGTAAACTAAAATAAAATGATGGAAGTAAAATAGAATTTGAAAAAAATTACATAAAAGCAAAAATATAGTAAAAAAATTAAATAAAAATATGTTAGTAGAAATTGCAAATAAAAATGAAGTTTTTCTTTCTGCATCCAAGAAAAAGAAAAGAAACAAAAAAGAGAAAAAAGATAATGAAATAAAAAGGAAATTGTATGAAAATTTGAAAAGGTGAATACACTGAAGTAGACTAAAATAAAATGATGGAAGTAAAATAGAATTTGAAAAAATTTACACAAAAGTAAAAAATATAGTAATAAAAATTAAAGAAAAATATTGTTAATAAAAATTGAAAATAAAAATGAATTTTTTCTCTTTCTGTATTCAAGAAAAAGAAGTGTAAAAGAGAAAAAGAAAAAAAAAAAGAAGGAAAGAAATATGAATAGATGAACCTGGTAACAGATTGAAGTAGGACTGGAATTACTTCATTTTCCCCTATATGTCAGTCTAGGTAGTGCTTTATGGTCCATAAGCTAAATAGGCGGTGAGACTTGTGTTCTTGAACAGCGAAGTTGGCCCAGTTGGGCAGGGCTCCGTGTGACGGCTCCGCTCTCCACTAGATGGTGCTGCTAGCCTACTGGGGTGGAGTTTTGCGGGGCTCCTAGGTGCGCATGTGCATGCGTGGGAATGGTGAAAATGGCGCCCCCAGCTACCCAGTCTGTTCTCCCGATCAGCAATCGTGTACCCATCCTTTGTCTTCAGCTTTCATCCACTCCCTGCTTTTTCACTCTCTGTGACCAGGCCCCAGGCAGTACCTCTCTCCTGAGTTTTGTCTCAGATGCGGCTGCTTTTCCCAGCCCCTTACTTCTGAAGGACTGCGGCTTTGACCCGTTCTGCCCCTCTGCGGGAGGGTCTCACCAAGCAATGGCCGAATGAGCAATGGCTGAATGTCGGCTGCACCCAGGAACGCTTGCTGGACACTGCTGCTGCCAGTGCCCTGAGACTGCGGCCAGGTGCCAGCCCGCCCCAGAAAAAGTTCGCCAGACAGTGTAACAGCAGCGTTTCAGGGATTATGGAAGATCACAACACACATTTGGCACCAGGCTTCACCCTTAACGACCTTGTTCCAGCACCAGTGAATGTGGCTGCCTTCCGGGGTCTGCTGGGACCAGGTGGCTTCAACAGTCTCTACCAAATGTCCTTCCAGCAGTGGAACCGCTTTCCCCGTGTGGCCCAAGAACCTCCCAGATCCCACTCTGTTCCTGGGGATTCGCCCTTCCCACCAGAGCACCGCCAGGTATGGAGCTGCAGAGTTGCAGACTTTGCTCCACTTGTTTACAGCCTTAATGGAATTTAAACCCTCTCCTTGCTCCTTTCTCCCTTTTTAGTTTAGTCCCTGCGGCTGTTCCCAATTTTCCACTTTCACTCCAGCTGCTTTTGGGGAGGGGTGCTTTTCCCGTATTCTCCCCTCTCCCCCCCCCCCCCGTCTCCGTTCCCTACCCTCAGTGGCTTCTCCCTCCCCAAATTCACCTCTCCGCACCGTGTACCTGCTGAATTCTGTGGTTCAGGTTGTGCAGATTGTTTTGTTAATCCTCCAGTCAGTTTTTTAGCTGTGTAGGATGGTTTAGTGTTGGTCTGGCTGTATTTCATGGACGCAAAACACACAAAAAACTTCCATGCTGTTCCATCTTGTCTCCTCATGTAGCTCATTATTGTTTTATATGGATTTATTTATATATGGATGACATCATTCTTTAAGTATTCTTCTGTAGCTTTATCCACCTCATAGTATGTTCATGAGATTCCTCCTTATTGATTTATGTAACTTTGGTTCATTCAGTTGCACTCTTGCATAGCATTATGTAAATTTATCACAATACATCTATCTAACTCCTTTTAATGGAAAATTTAGTTTTGCCTTTATAATAGTCCTGCTGAGAATTCACTTTTGTTTTTTTAAATATATGTCCACTTATGTTTACAAGCAAGAGTTTATTCAGGGTGTATATCTAGGAATAAAGTTGCTGGATTAGGGAGTTACATCTTCACCTTTATTAGTTATTGCCAAAGTTTTCTTCAAGATGGTCTTATGGATTTGCATTCTTACCAATAATATGCAGGTGGTAGCTTTTATCCACATCTTTGCCAGCACTCAATATTGTTAGAATTCTTAGTTTTTACCAATACAACAGTTGTGAAAAGTATTTTATTGTACTTTTAATTGGCGTTTCCTATCACTGAGATAAATCATCTTTTAATAGGCTTATTGGCCATTTGAGATAAACCTTTGGGAAATTCCTCATTTATATCCTTTTCCTATTTTTTATTGGATTGATGCGTAAGAGTGTATATATATGTATATATATAAGTGTGTGTGTATATATATACATATACACATATGTATATATATGTATATATATACATTCTGGATACTAATCCTTTCTCAGTTAAATGTGTTGCAAATATTTTGTACCAAGTCTGGGACTTGCCTTTTTATTTTTAAATGATCTTTTCTGACTAACAAAAATTTTTAAATGATTGTGTTATCAAATTTGTCTTTTTTTATGATAGTGTGTCTAGGTTTTTAAAAGTTTCTCTTTTGAAGTCACAAAAATATCTCCCTTATCACCCCCTAAAATTTTAGAATTTTGCCTCTCACATTGAGGTGGTGTATTGGTACAATCAGGAAAGAAGGACCACTAGGAATGATGTAGAATAGGAATTTATTTAGAGACTTGACCTTCTGTCACTGTGGAATCTGGTAAAAAGTCTTGTTTGTGTTGTTGTTTTCTGCATTTGGTACTGATCCTACTGATCCTGCATTTGCTACTGATCCTCCCAGAGTACGCAGTAGGGAAGGAGTGACAGATGTGAACTTTGGAGAGGTGGCATAACCAGAACTATGCAGAACAAGCCGTAGCCTGCCTTTTTTCTCATTGGGCATCATTAGCCTTTCCCCATTTTCAAGCCACCAACTTGCAACTGAGGAGGCCCTGCACCTGGCTGCCACTGTTGTCACAGCTACAATGGCACCTGATCCAGGATATGGAAAATTTTAAGGAAGATATCTATTGGAGCTCAAGAATATGTGGAATTCTGTTACTGCCTATGCCAACAAGGTCAGCCACCAAATTGCAAAAATGTGTAGTAGCCATGGTAGGGCCTGGCCTACCTTGACTTTCTGAGAGTAAACATGGCTCCTACTCTCTTCCTCCTCTCAAATCTCAAGCAAGTTTCTCTGGTGACCAAACTTAACCACTAAAGTGCAGAGAAAGTAATTCCAGGAAACACAGTTCAGTTCAGCCAAGTTGACTTGTTACAAAGATTGGTACAATCAGGGAAACAGAACCACTAGGGATGACATAGAATAGGAGTATATTTAGGGACTTGACTTTTGGTCACTGTGGAATCTAGTAAAAAGTCCATTTTTGGTTGTATTTTCTTCATCTGCTGATCCTAAACTCATAGAATTTATTTTGTGTATTCTATGGAGTGGCAATTCAAGTCTAATTTTTTCCATGTGGATAACCCCAGCCCCGTGTGTTGAATACTCCATTTTATCCCCCATTGATTTGCAACACTGATTTTGTAATACAAATTTCATTATATATTTTGTTCTGGAATATTTATTTTGTTTCATTACTATTTGATGATTTCTGTGTTACTGCCTCACAGTTGTAATTACTGTGGCTTTATGATAAGTCTTAATATCTATGGTAAAATAAGCTACCATCTTATTCATTTTCATTAGGAGTATTTAGTTTGACCTTTTGCTATTACATACAAATTTTAGAATCACTTTGGGATTTTCATTGTAATTATTTTAAGTTTATATATTAATTTGACATCTTCATGATATTGAGCCATTTGGTATATAAACATGATGTAGCACTACAAATATTTAGTCTTTCTTTAATGCTTTCAATAGTTTTGTAATTTTCTCCTTTAAATTCATGCACATATTTATTCCTAAATGCTTTTATTTATTTTTGTAAGTTTATTTATTTATTTTGAGGGGAAGAGAACATGGGAGGGGCAGAGAGAGAGGGAGAGACAGAATCCCAAGCACTCTTCACACTGCCAGCACAGAGCCCAATGTGGGGCTTGAACTCATGAAGCATGAGATCATGACCTGAGCTGAAACCAAGAGTCAAAAGCTTAACCAACTCAGCCACCCAGGCACCCTTATTCCTAAATACCCTTAAAATGCTGTTGTTGTTGGAATAATATCTTTTAAAATGATATTTTAAAAGCTTTGTTCATAATCTATGGAAATGTAATTGATTTATGTATATTGATCTCGTATCTAGGAGTTTTCTGAACTTTTTATTAATTCTAATAATTTATCTACAGACCCTCTTGGGCTTCCTATATATATCACTAACATGTCTGTAAATAAAGGCTCTCTTAGTTCTTCTGTAAATTATTATTCTTAAATGCAAATGAATTATGATAAATATATTTATATCATATAATATATATCACATATCACATATAAGCATAAATAAAGATAAATATTATTCTTACATCTTTATATATCCCAGACTTCAGTATAATGTTAAATACAAGTTTTGGTGATTGCATCAATGTTTGATAAGAACTGGCTTTGCTTTAATCATGGTTATGATTAAAAAATCCTACCTGTAATCTATTTGCACAATTGCTTAATGTTTTTAAAGGGTAATATTTGAAACCAAAACAGCTACAATATTTTTGTGTGAAAGGCACTGATATTTATACTTGGATAGTTGCCATTTTTTGCAGCTACAAAGCTTTACATTTACAAAATATATTTTCTCTCATAATAAATATAATCCTTTTTTGATGTATTTTATATCACATATGTCTCTGAGATAATAAACATTTTGCAAACAATTTACAATAGAGTCCATCTCTACTGCACCTACTGAAAGTATTACACTGATATGAAAATCAGTAATATTTTGCTAGTTTGCAAATGTCACAGTATTTGCAACTAAAAATACTACATGTTTTATATAAAACTATATGATGCTTGAAGTTTGGGCTTGTTAAATTGTTCATGGTTCACACAGTACTTCCTTTTAAGTTTTAAGCATCCCTTTGAAAATATGGCATGCTGACCCTCTTTGTATCTAGAGATGCAATTAAAAATAATGGCCTAAATATTCAAGTAGTAGAGAATGTTGGCAATTTGACACTGAGACTATTCATTTGACCTTCTTTTGTGGCTTGCAGGCATGCAGTTTGTTTTTAAATGGATGGCATGTTAAAGATCTGTAGTCATGTCATTTTTTTCCCTGACAATTAGTAAGATATAGAAGGAGAAAACTTTTATAAAGAGAGATTCCAACTAGGCTACTACCCACAGATCAATAACATCAAGTGTTTCCATAATATAAATATGCTCCCAGCCTATCTCTAGGGATTGAAGAGAGATCAGCTTTGTATAAACAGGTTTTTCATTTGATGAGTAGACAATAGATGAAGAAAAAAAAAAGTGTGCTGTGGTTCTTCATGGAGTGTCTCTGGGATTTGAAAATGATTTACAGATACAACCAATTAAAAGACAAGCTAGTTAAATATCCCATAATCTGTATCTCTGGAAAATTCTGTATTGCATCTCAATTTTTAAAGAATCAGGGAGGTCTTCTCTGACTATCCATATGAAGTTAAATACCCCATTTTTATTCTCATAATATTTTTCTTTGGTAGAGTGTATCATGTTTTTTAATTGAAAATAAATATGATTTGTTTAATTTCTGATCATCTGGATAATTGTTAGCTCTATGAGGTCAGAAACATATCTATCTTTTAAACTAATGTAACCCCAGAAACTAGCACAGTGGCTATTTAATAAATATAATGACTTAATGAATAAATGGTGAAAAACTACTGTTATTTCTTGGGAAGGAAATATTATCTAACTGCCTTTAATTGCAACAACACAAAATTTTGGACTAACCTAGGCATGAAAAGGATATCTTGGATGAATATTGGGCAGCTCATAGAATTAAAAGAAATAGTGAGGCAACAATCAGAAAAGTTTTAGGAGTCTAGGATGCGGAAACCCATGGACAGTCTCCAAAAGGCACTGCAGTCAAAGTCAATCAAACATTTTTAGTTTTAATGTCATTTTAAGAGGATTAAAATTCTAGGGAAAGAATAGAAAAAAAATGTATTTCTTTGAGAAACTGAGAGAATCAAAGAGAAATTCAGTCTCTGTCTCTCTGTTTCTCACCCCTCACTTTCCCCCCCGACCCCACTGTGTGTGTGTGCATGTGTCTCCCTCCTTCTCTTTCCTTTATTTTATATGTACTCACATACTTAAGGTTTTCCCTGCTTTTTATTGTTTCTTTTTTTAAAAAAAAAAAAGTTTATTTAATTAGAGAGAGAGAGAGCATGAGTGGGGGTAGGGCAGAGAGAGAGGGAGAGGGGGAATCCCAAGCAGCCTCCACACTGTCAGAGCAGAGCCCCACACGGACGTGAACTCACAAACTGCAAGATCATAACCTGATCTGAAATCATGACCTGAGCTGAAACCAAGAGTCAGATGCTTAACTGACTGAGCCACCCAGGCACCCCATTATTCTTTCTTTTTGATTTAAGTTATTATTTGTTGAAATTTCCTTTCAGTCTGAAGGACTTCTTTAGTTTTGCTTTGTTTTGTTTTGGTTTAGATCAAATTTGTCAGTAATGAATTCTCTCAGTTTTGTTTATATGGGAATGGTCATTATTTTAGTTACATTTGTAACAACAGTTTTGCCTAGAATAGTTTTGATCTAGAATTCTTGATTAACTGTTTTTTCCCCAGCACTTTAAATTACACCACTGTCTTCCAGTCTCCTTTGTTTCTGAGGAAGAATGAGCTTTTAATTATGTTGCTGCTCCCTTGTATATAATATTTTCTTTGTCTTTTTCAGCAGTTTAAATATGATATGTCTAGGTGTATACCTCTTTGTGTTTATTAAACTTGGGATTCAGAGGACTACTAAAACTAATAAGCATTTATAACAAGATTGAAGGATACAAAGGTAACACACAAAGGTCAATTACTTTCCAATATACTAACAATGAACAAATGGAATTTGAAATTAAAAATACAGTATCATTGGGGTGCCCACATGGCTCAGCTGGTTGAGTGTCTGACTGTTGATTTTGGCTCAGGTCATGATCTCATGGTTTGTGGGTTCGAGCCCAGTGTTGGGCTCTGTGCTGACAGCATGGAACCTGCTTGGGATTCTCTCTCTCTCTTTCTCTCTCTCTCTCTCTCAAAATAAATAAATAAACATTAAAAATGCAATATCATTTATATTCGCACCACCAAAAATGAAATAGGTATAAGTCTAACAAAATATGTACAAGATCTATATACAGAAAACTACAAAACATGATAAAAGAAATCAAAGAAGAACTTAAATAAATGAAATGTATGATGTTCATGGATAGGAAGACTCAATATTATAAAGATGTTAGCTCTTTCTGACTTGATCTAGAGACTCAACACAATCTCAATCAAAATTCCAGCAGGTGATTTCATGGATATCTACGAGTAGATCTTAAATGTTATATGGAGAGGCAAAAGATCCAGATAGCCAACACAGTATTTAAGGGGAAGAACAAAATTGGAGAACTGACACTATCCAACTCTACAACTGTAAGGAAAAACTGTTTCTCCCTATTCACGACTCATCAGCACTTCTGATACCACATGTGTGGGTATCTCAATTCTTTGCTGACACAAACTGAATGTCCTACAATTCAGTTCAAATCTAACATTGTCCACCTGGAATAAGCATCATATCCCACTGTTTAAGTGCTCAGTCCCATAAGACAGCCCCTTCCCTCAACTTCAGATGCCCATCACAAGTCCAGGTTATCACCTGTGCTTCTGATTGACCAGCTATAAATTGGAGGTTCCCATGACCCCCTCTTCAGGTTTGATAATATGCTAGAATGGCTCATGGAACTCAGGAAACAGCTTACTTACTAATTATTGGTTTATTGCAAAAGGATACAACTCAGGAACAGTGGCTAGAAAAGATGCACAGGGCAGGATGTGGGCAGGGGCATGAAGCTTCCATGCCCTCATCAGGCATGCTATCCTTTCAGCACCTCCACATGTTTATGAACTTGGAAGCTCTCTGAATGAACCCTGTGGTTCAGGGATTTTTATAGAGGCTTTATACATAGGCCTCACTGCTTTCAAGCATACCTCAGAGACATTGAGGGTTTGGTTACAGACCACCAAGTAAAGCGAATACTTCAATAAAGTGAATCAAATGAATTTTTTGGTTTCCCAGTACATACAAAAGTTATCCGTACACGATACTGTAGTCTATCAAGTGTGTAGCAGCCTTATGTCTTAAAGATGTACATAATTTAAAAATTGTCTCTTGCTAACAAATGTTAACCATAACCAGGGCTTTCAGCAAGTCATAATCACTGATCATAAATCACCATAACAAATATAATGTTAACGAAAAAAATTGGACTATTGTGAGAATTACCAAAATGTAACACAGAGACATGAAATGAGCAAATAATGTTGGAAAGAGGATGCTGATAGACTTGCCACAAATCTTTAATTTATGGAAAATGCAGTATCTGTACAATGAGATAAAACAAAGCCCAATAAAATGAGATATTCCTGTAAATCACTGGCCATTGGTGATTAATTCAATCTCCAGCCTCTTCTCTCCCACTTTCTAAGCTGGGAGTTGGGGTTGGAAGTCCCAACCTTCTAATCACAGGTATTGTTCCTTGGGAACCGGCTCCTTATCCTTATGGGCTTTCCAAAAGTCATCTCATTAACGTAAACTCAGGTAAGGTTGAAAGAGACTTCTTACAAATAACATTCCTTTCACCTTACTGCTCATTAAAAAAATTTTTTTTTAATGTTTATTTATTTTTGAGAGAAACAGAGCATGAGTGCGAGAGGGGCAGAGAGAGGGAGACACAGAATCCAAAGCAAATTCCAGGCTTTAAGCTGTCAGCAGAGAGCCCAATGTGGGGATCCAACCCATGAACCATGAAATCATGACCTGGGCTGAAATCAGACACTTAACCGACTGAGCCACCCAGGTTCTCCCTACCTTACTCTTCTTATCACTTAGGAAATGCTAAAGATTTTAGAAGCTCTGGGTCAGGAATGGGGATGAGGACCAAATATACACTTCTTATTATAAATCACACTATCACAAAGATTTACCATAAAACTATATTAATAAAGACAGTATGGTATTTGTGAAAGAATAGACAAGGTATCGATGGAACAGAATAGAGAGCCAAGCAATTGACCGACATAAATATAGTCAACTGGCTTTTGACAAAGGAACAAGACAACAAATTGGAGACCAGATATTCTCTTCAACAAATGGTGCTGCAATAACTCAACATCACATACAGAAAATGAATTTAGACACCTTTCACGAAAATTAACTCAAAATTGATCATAGACCTGAATGTGAAATATAAAACTAAAGAACTCCTAGAAGATAGTGTAAGAGAATATCTAGATAACCTTGGGCATGGTGATGACTTTTTAGCACAACACCGAAGTCATGAAATAATTGATAATCTGGAATTGTGCTTTGCAAAAGACATTCTTAAGAGAATGAGAAGACAAACCATGGACTGGGAGAAAAGTCATCACACCTCCACAAATTATTCTTCAGACACTTTACATATTTACTAAAATTCTTCTCAAAGTCCACTCTCTACTGTACCAAGTACTAAAATCAGAATTTAGTTCCCTAGTACCACATAACAAGATGCTCTGTAATTTAGCAGCTTAAAAACAATACTGATGTTGCATTTTTCAGCCAACATGTGCACAGAGATGCACATTGGGTCCCTCAGATAGTGTTGTCCTATGGCTGAAAGATAATATTTAAATAGCCTCTGAAGCAGCTGGATAAACATTAGTCACAGAAATATATGTACAATGTATTATTTCTAGATCAATTTGGTTCAACTGTATTCATAGGAAGCAAGTCAGAGAAATGTACAAAGTATAATGTGTGTATTTTTTTTTAAACCTAGAAGCTATAGAGAAATGAAGGATTATTCATCACTGCAATTCATAACTGCAAATGGACATTTTTAAACTGGTGAATTCTCTATTCTGTTAGCATGGATATTAAGTGATTTGTTGATTGAGTCCTATTTATATTTGCTGGACAGCTGAAAGGAAAGTAAGACTATTTTATTAAAAATATTCTGTTGTTTACAAAAAGGAATAACAAAGGTTCAACAAAGCTATTGTCATTTTGAATTTGGGTGTGATGGATGAGGGCAATGGTGGGACAGGAGGGGGAAGGAATCTCTTAGAAATTGCTGGAGATTTTTAGTAATATAAATGATGTGCAACTAATCTAATTTAATTAAATTTAGAATCATAACAGACCCCTTTGAAGAGCTAGTGAAATGCATTTCTTTTGTATATCTCCTGACTGTTGAAATGCAGTACATTAAAATGAATAAGAACAATAGACAGTTTCGACTAATCTCATCTGCAACTCCATCTGATCCAATGAGAAGATTTTAATTAGAGCTGGACTTCATTCAAAAAGAGGAACTATTGTAACAAGCCATAATTAAGTTGATTTCTTCCCATAGAGCATAGGTCATACATTCACTTTTTAAAACATTGTGTTTGGTTCTCTAATGTCTTTAATATTTCTGTTTATATTCATAATAAATTATGGATTTTCTTTTTTTCTATGCAGGCGTTATTCACTCACCTCAGTGATGGTCTGCCCAGTAATATTTCATCTTTAGAAACTTTTGGAGACCTTCCCTTCCTGAATCATTCCCATTTTTAATCATATGAATAGATAAGAAACCATGTTGCAAAAGTCCTATTATACAATTTCACCATTGGTATACAACAAATATGCACTACGTTTCTGTTTTCTTTCAACAAAAATAAAAATAATTAACCATGAATGTAACTTATTAGCCTAATTTACTTGAGAATGTACAGTCCACACACACACATACACAAAGCATCATATATGCTGCAGTGGTAGCTGTTTGAAGGCCTGAAGTATAAATACAGAGAAGAAAACCTGATATATATTTATACATGGTATGCATTTATGCCTGAGATGTTCTAGCAAATTCTTATAGAATAACAAAGCAATTTGTTCAAACGATGACTGCTAATTAAAACAGTTTTGTCCAAAGACACAAATAAATGATGTAATAATAGCTCCTAGATTGAAATGACAGTGCTTTTCATAATTACTTGGCTAGGTAGGGGGTCAGTACTCCATGGTCTCACAAAGGAAATTGTTGGTTGTTTACCCTTTTCTTTCTTCTATTCTCATGTTCTTTTTAAAAGCCTCAAGCCAAAAAACTTTTTATGACAATTGTTTTTATTTCAAGAACTCTGAGGCATTTTTTTTTTCTTTCTAAGATTTGATTTTCAAGTAATCTCTACACACAATGTGGGGCTCAAACCCACAACCCCGAGATCAAGAGTCACATGCTCTAAACTGAGCCAGCCAGGGACCCTTATTTCAAGAACACTGATTTTTTTTAAATATTTTTTTGTTATTTATTTATTATTTTTTTTTTAATTTTTTTTTCAACGTTTTTTATTTATTTTTGGGACAGAGAGAGACAGAGCATGAACGGGGGAGGGGCAGAGAGAGAGGGAGACACAGAATTGGAAACAGGCTCCAGGCTCCGAGCCATCAGCCCAGAGCCTGACGCGGGGCTCAAACCGCGAGATCGTGACCTGGCTGAAGTCGGACGCTTAACCGACTGCGCCACCCAGGCGCCCCATTTTGTTATTTATTTTTGAGAAGGAGAGACAGAATGCAAGTGAGGGAGGTGCAGAGAGAGAGGGAGACCGAGTCTAAAACAGGTCCAGGCTCTGAGCTGTCAGCACAGAGTCCGATGCAGGGCTTAGACTCACCGAACTGTGAGATCATGACCTGAGCCAAAGTCGAGTGCTTAACCACTGAGCCTCCTGACTGCCCCAAGAATTGTTTTTAATTATTTAAATTAAATTTGAGTCTATAAAATAATATTTATAAAATATATGTATAAAAGACAATACATATGTACCCATCAAATAGTTTTCAGAAAAATTATTTTGCCATTTACTTGGCAGTCTCCTGTATGTTCTCTCAAATATTAATCTTTTTCCTCTACCACTGTTCTGAATTTTGCATTTGCAATACCCTTCCTTTCCTTTAGTTTTATTCTCTACTTTTACCCCTATACAATATACAATGTTTACTTTTGAATGTCTTTTATAACTTAGTCATACTTTGTATATTTGCTTTTAATTGACTTTTTTTCTGGTCAATCTTGTGGTTCTAAAACTTATCTATGTTTTTGCATGTAGCTGCAATTTATTATTTTTTACTTATTATTTTAATTGCTACATAATCTTGTAACATATGAATACCCTAACATTTATTTATTCATTTTACTTCAGTGGATATTTTGTTTGTTTACAATTTTCTGCTACTACAATGTTGCTATTATATTCTTGAACAGTTGCCTGGGGCATATGTGTATAAGTTTGTTTAAGATATAAAACAAAGTGAAATTGCTGTATCACAGTTTAGGAATATTGCCTTTATAAAATGATGTTAAATTATTTTCTAAAGTGGCTGTACTTTTTAACTTTGGCCAATTTTTCTGGTATGAAATGTGAATTCATTGGAGATTTAATTTCTAGTTCCCTAATTCTTAATAAGATTGAGCATGTTTTATGTTTATTGAATGTTCAGGTTTCTTCTGCTTCATGTTCTTCAAGTCTTTTTTCTTTATGCCCTTCCTTTTTTTTCCCTCCATGATTTAAAAATGACATATTCTGTATAAAAATTTTTTGTCAGTTAGAGTTTTCAATTAGCAGCTCATATTAATAGTTTTAATTTTCATTCTGTTTATACTAACTTTCTTAAATAGAAGTTTTTATTTTAATTTAGTTAAATCTATCAATTCCTTTCCTTTCAATTTGAACTTGATGTCTTATTTAAGAGGTCCACCTCTACCCAAAGGATTTTATATATTGTTTTCCCGAAATTTTATTTTTACTTTTACTATTTAGGGCTTTAATTATATAAAATAGATTTTCATTATGGTGTAGGGTAGGAAAACAACCTATTTTTTTTCATTGATGCAGATTTGCCACAACACTATTAAATGAGTAAACCATTCTTTCCTTCTGATATAGAGGGACAATTCCATCTCACTCAAGTGTATATAATTATGACTTGATTTCTTGGTTCTTTATTTTGTTCTATTGGTAATTTTCTATTCCTAAACAGTACTACAATGTTTTAATTACAATAAATTCATAAGTCTTAGCATATGGAAAGAGGAATATCCTTTTATCTTTACTTTCAAAGTGTCTGGACTATTCTTGGCTATTTGTCTTTCATATACAAAATAGCTAGTTAAAATCCCATAAAATAAGCATAATACAATTCTGATTAGAATAGCAGTGATTCCTTGGGTCAATATGTAGAGAATTAACATCTGTGTAATATTGAATCTCCCCATTTATGAAGAGGCATATTTACCATTTATTTTATATTTTTCAATATAGGCATAATAGTCCTAAATGCTTATGCATGTAACAGAACTTCAAAATACATGAAGCAGAAATTGATAGAGGTGAATGAAGAAATAGGCAAGTTGAAAGCAGTGGTTGAAGATATCAGTGCCTCTCTCTCAATAATTGATATAGCAAGTTGATAGAAAATCAGTAAGGACAGAGAAGATTTGAACAAAGCTATCAACTAAACTGACCTAATTTTTATCTTTAGACTATTACATTCTACATGAGCAGACTATAGACCCTTTTCAACTGTACAAAGAACACTTATTAAGTCACATCACAATCTGGACCACAAAACAAGGGTCAATGAGTTTTTAACATATTCAAGTCACTCAAAATATGCTTTCTGACAACAATGAAATTAAACTTAAAATATTCAATAGAAAGATTTCTGGAAAATTCCCAAGTATTTGAAAGTGAAAAACACACATCTAAATAAGCAATGGATCAATGAAGAAATAAAAATAGAAATTAGAAATTATTTTGATCTGAATAAAAATAAAAACAATATATCTTACTTGGTGAGATGTCATTAAACTGTACTTAAGGGCAAGTTTATAGCATTAAGACTAAATTTATAACACTTCTAGAGAAAACATAGGAGAAAACATTTTTGTCTTTGCCTTAGGCCAAGATTTCTTAGGTATGACAACAAAAATGTAAATCATAATCTATAAAAGAACAAATTAATAACTTGGGCTTTATCCAAATTGAAATCTGAAAATTCAAAAGTCACTGCTAAGAATGAAAAGAAAAGCCATAGACTGGGAGGAAATCATGCATTTCCTGAAGGACTGCATCTAGAATTTATGATAATCTCTCAAAATTCCTTCATAAGGAAAAAAAAAGCCAAATGTGGGCAAAAGATTTGAACAGGCACTTCATCAAAGGACAAGCAGGTGTACTTTTTTTGTCTTCTGTTTTTTACTGAATGCATACTTATTTTATTTATTTTTACTTATTTTTTTTAAATTCAAGTTAGTTAACATAGAGTGGAGTATTGGTTTCTGGAATAGAACCCAGTGATTCACCACTTACATATAATGCCCAACAAGTGCCTTCCTTAATGCCCATCACCCATTTAGCCCATCCCCCCACTTCCATCCCCTCCAACAACCCTCAGTTCTTTTCTTTAAGAGTCTCTTATTATTTGGCCCCATCTCTGTTTTTATCTTATTTTTTCTCCCTTTCCCTATGTTCATCTGTTTTGTTTCTTAAATTCCATACATGAGTGAAATCATATGATATTTGTCTTTCTCTGACTGACTTATTTCACTTAGTGTAATACCCGCTAGTTCCATCCATGTTGTTGCAAATGGCAATATTTCATTTTTTTTTATTGCTGAGTAATAATCCATTGTGTGTGTGTGTGTGTGTGTGTGTGTGTGTGTGTGTGTATCTTTAACCATTCATCTTCTTTAACCATTCATCAGTCGGTGGACATTTGTGCTCTTTCACAATTTGGCTATTTCACAATTTGATAGTTGATAGCACCACTATACACATTGGGGTGCATGTGTCCCTTTGAATCAGCACTTTTGTACCCTTTGGATAAATACCTAATAGTGCAATTGCTGGGTCATAGGGTAGTTCTATTTCTAACTTTTTGAGGACAGGAATATTTTGTTTTATTTTGCTTTACTTTATTGCACTGTACAGATATTGCATTATTATAAATTGAAGGTTTGTGGTAACCCTACATCAAGTAAGTGTATTGGCTCCACTTTTCCAATGACATTTGATCAATTTGTGTCTCTGTGTTGCAGTTCAGTAATTCTCACCATACTTCAAACTTATTCAATATTATTATATTTGTTATGGTTATCTGTGATCAGTAGTTAAAACTTGCTGAAAGATCAGATGCTGTTTTGCATTTGTTAGCAATAAAATATTTAAAAACATTTTTTTGATGTTTATTTTTGAGAGACAGGGAGAGACACAGTGTGAGTGGTGGAGGGGCAAAGAGAGAGGGAGACACAGAATCTGAAGCAGGCACCAGGCACTATGACGCTAACACAGAGACCAACATGGGGCTCAAACTCATGAGTCCTGAGATCATGACCTGAGCCTAAGTTGGACGCTTAACCAACCAAGCCACCCAGGCATCCCAGCAATAAAGTATTTTTAAATTAAGATTTATACATTGTTTTTTTTAGAGAAGATACTATTGCACATTTAATAGATGACAGCATAGTGTAAACATAACTTTTATATGTACTAGGAAATGAAAGCATTTATTGATTTATTGTTGTATTGTGATATTCACTTTATTGTGGTGCTTTGGAACTGAACCTGCACTATCTCTGATGTATGCCTGTATATAAATGGGAAATACAAGGAAATATCACAATGAGATGTTATATCACTATGTATATTTTAGAGTAAATTTAAAAAGACTGATTATGCCAGTTCTTGTCAAAATTCTAGAGCATCTAGGACACTCAACTTTTGCTGCTTGGACAATCATTTACTGAAATGATATCTCCCATTTTAATTGAGGGTTTTTCCTGTAATATTCTGCTTTACATTTGTTAGGTTATGTTATTGGGTGCATAATATTTAAGTTTTTTATCATGTAATGTTCTCTTTTTACTAATTTTTGTCTTAAGGACTACCTTATCTGATATTAATTGCTGCATCAGCTTTTTAAATTTGGCATTTCCTTTGTTTTTATTTTATCCTTTTATGTTGAGCAGGCATGTATTCCTATATTTGGAATGTACTTGTAGACAGTATAGAGCAGAATTTTAAAATACAGCTTGAAAATTCTTATATTTTTATGGGAACATTTAGTCAATTTGCATTTTTTCCTAATAAATCATAATTTAATATCTAACATAGTATAGTATGCTTTTCATTGTTCCTTTTATCATCTTTTTCTCCATTCTTGCCTTATAGCAAATAGAGCTTTTTCTCATCTCAATTTCTTTTGTTAGTTTAGAAATTTTTACATATCAAATTAACTTACCAAAATTGGAGAATAAATATTTCTTTTTATTTTAAATAGTACCAGGTCCATAGAACACTTATTTTTAATAAATTTAACTTATTTTAAAATTAATTTTTATTTGATTTTTCAAAAATTAAGATGATATTTCAAGTCACTTATTAGAGATGTGACAGATGTTCCCACCCATAATTTGATTTATTTTCAAATTTTCAAACATTGTCCTTTTTTCTTTTCTTATCTTTCCCTTTTTTCTCTAATCTATCAAGCTCCTTTCAACCACCAGACCAGAACACACCTAAAATCTAGCATCTTTTATTTGATTTTTTGTGTTGTCTTTAATTTTTTAAATTTAATTTTTTTTTACCTTATTAATTCCTTTTCTTTCTTCAAAATAATGACACAAGGAATTCACCCAAAAAGAAAGAACAGGAAGAAATGACAGCCAGGGACTTAATTAACACAGATACAAGCAAGATGTCTGAACCAGAATTTAGAATCACAATAATAAGAATACTAGCTGGGGGTGAAAACAGATTAGAATCCCTTTCTGTGGAGTAAAACCTAGTCAGGATGAAATAAAAAATGCTATATCTGAGCTACAATCTCGAATGGATGCCACAGTGGCAAGGATGGATGAGGTAGAGCCGCGAATCAGCAATGTAGAGGACAAACTTATAGAGAATAATGAAGCAGAAAAAAAGAGGGACACTAAGGCAAAAGAGCATGATTTAAGAATTAGAGAAATCAGTGACTCATAAAAAGAAACAACATCAGAATCATAGGGGTCCCAGAAGATGAAGAGAGAGAAATAGGGGTAGAAGGGTTATGTGAGCAAATCATAGTGGAAAAGTTTGCTAACCTGGGGAAAGACAGACATCAAAATCCAGGAAGCACAGAGGACTCCCATTAGATTCAACAAAAACCGACCATTAACAAGGCATATCATAGTCAAATTCACAAAATACTCAGGCAAAGAGAGAATCATGAAAGCAGCAAGGGAAAAAAAGTCCTTCACCTACAAGGAAAGACAGATCAAGTTTACAGCAGACCTATCCACAGAAATTTGGCAGGCCAGAAAGGAGTGGCAATTCAATGTGCTGAATCGGAAAAATATGCAGCCAACAACTCTATCCAGCAAGGCTGTCATTCAAAATGGAAGGCAAGATAAAAAGTTTCCCAGACAAACAAAATTAAAGGAGTTCATGACCACTAAACGAGCCCTACAAGAAATTTTAAGGGGGCTCTCTGAGGGGAGAAAAGACAAAAAAAAAAAAAAAAGACCACAAACAACAAAGACTAGAAAGGACCAGAGATCACCACCAGAAAGTCCAACTCTACAGACAACATAATGGCAATAAATTCGTGTCTTCCAGTACTTACTCTAAATGTCAATGGACTAAATGTTCCAATCAAAAGACATAGAGTAACAGAATGGATAAGAAAACAGGATCCATCTATATACTGTTTACAAGAGACCCACTTTAGACCTAAAGACACCTTCAGATTGAAAAGTAAGGGGATGGAGAACCATCTATCAAGATAATGGCACCAAAAGAAAGCTGGAGTAGCCATACTTATATCAGACAATCTAAACTTTAAAATAAAGACTTTAACAAGAGATGAAGAAGGGCATTATATCATAATTAAGGGGTCTATCCACAAAGAAGATCTAACAATTCTAAACATTTATGCTACAAATGTAGGACCCCCAAATATATAAATCAATTAATCACAAACATAAAGAAACTCATTGATAATAATACCATAATAGTAGGGAACTTCAACACCCCACTTACAACAATGGACAGATCATCTAACAGAAAATCAACAAGGAAACAATGGCTTTGAATGACACCCTGGACCAGATGGACTTAACAGATATATTCAGAACATTTCATCCTAAAGCAGCAGAATACATATTCTTCTCCAGTGCACATGGAATGTTGTCCAGAATAGATCACATACTGGGACACAAATCAGCCCTTACAAGTACAAAAAGACTGAGATCATACAGTGCATGTTTTCAGACCACAATGCTATGAAATTCAAAATCAACCACAAGAAAAAATGTGGAAAGATAACAAATACTTGGAGACTAAAGACCATCCTACTAAACAATGAATGGACTAACCAAGAAATTAAAGGGAAATTAAAAAGTACATCTGAGCCAATGAAAATGATAATAGCACAGTCCAAAACCTCTGGGACGCAGCAAAGGCCATCATAAGAGGGAAGTATATAGCAATCCAGGCCTTCCTAAAGAAGGAAGAAAGGTCACGGATACACAACCTAACCTTACACCTTATAGAGCCAGAAAAAGACAGGAAATAATAAATATTAGAGCAGAAATTAATGCTATCAAAACAACAACAATAACAACAATAAAAACAGTAGAACAGATCAATGAAACTAGAAGCTGATTCTTTGAAAGAATTTACAAAATTGATAAACACTAGCCAGTTTGATCAAAAAGAAAAAGGTAAGTACCCAAATAAATGAAATCAAGAATGAAAGAGGAGAGATCACAACCAACACAGCAGAAATGCAAACAATAATAAGAGAACATTACAAGCAATTATATGCCAATAAAGGGGACAATCTGGAAGAAATGGAAAAATTCCTAGAAACATATAAACTACCAAAACTGAAACAGAAAAAAATAGAAAATTTGAACAGACTCACAACCAAAAAAGAAATAGAATTAGTAATCAAAAATTTCCCAGAAAACAAGAGTCCAGGGCCAGATGGCTTCCTAAAGAAATTCTACCAAACATTTAAAGAAGAATTAACACCTATTCTCTTGAAGCTGTTTCAAAAAATAGAAATGGAAGGAAAACTTCCAAACTCTTTCTATGAAGAGTTGATAACAAAACCAGTCAAAGACCCCAGTAAAAAGGAGAACTATAGACCAATTTCCCTGATGAACATGGATGCAAAAATCCTCAACAAGATACTAGTCAACCAGATCCAGCAATACATTAAAAAATTATTCACCACGACCAAGTGGGATTTATACCTGGGATGCAGGGCTGGTTCAGTATCTGCAAAACAATCAATGTGATACATCACATCAATAAAATAAAGGACAAGAACCACATGATCCTCTCAATAGATGCAGAGAAAGCATTTGACAAAATATAGCATCCTTTCTTGATAAAAACCCTCAAGTAAGTAGGGATAAAAGGATCATACCTCAAAATCATTAAAGTTATATATGAAAGACCCAATGCTAATATCATACTCAATGGGGAAAAACTGAGAGTTTTCCCCTGAGGTCAGGAACAAGACAGGGATGTCCACTCTTGCCACTGTTATTGAACATAGTATTGGAAGTCTTAGCCTTAGCAATCAGATAACACAAAGAAATAAAAGGCATCCAACTTGGCCAGAAGGGGGCCAAACTTTCACTCTTCACAGATGACATATTACTTTACATGAAAAACCCAAAACATTCCACCAAAAAAACCTGCTAGAACTTATCCATGAATTCAGCACAGTTTCAGGATATAAAATCAATGCACAGAAATCAGTTGCATTCCTATACACCAATCATGAAGCAACAGAAAGAGAAATCAAGGAATGATACCATTTACAATTGCACCAAAAACCATAACATAGGAATAAATCTAAGCAAAGAGGTGAAAAATCTATACACTGAAAACTTAGAAAGCTTATGAAAGAAATTGAAGAAGACACAAAAAATGGGAAAAGATTCCATGCTCCTGGATAGGAAGAACAAATATTGTTAAAATGTCGATACTACCCAAAACAATCTACATATTCAATGCAATACCTATCAAAATAACACCAACATTTCACAGAGTTAGAACAAACAATCCTAAAATTTGTATGGAACCAGAAAAGACACCGAATAGCCAAAACAATCTTAAAAAAGAAAACCAAAGCAGAGGCATCACAATCCCAGACTTCAAGCTATACTACAAAGCTGTAATCATCAGGACAGTATGATACTGGCACAAGAACAGACAGATCAATGGAACAGAATAGAGAACCCAGAAATGGACCCACAAACATATGGCCAACTAATCTTTGACAAAGCAGGAAAAAATATCCAATGGAATAAAGACAGTCTCTTCAGCAAATGGTGCTGGGAAAACTGGACAGTGACATACAGAAAAATGAACCTGGATCACTTTCTTATACCATACACAAAAATAAACTCAAAATGGATGAAAGACCTAAATGTAAGACAGGAAGCCATCAAAATCCTAGAGGAGAAAGCAGGCAAAACCTCTTTTATCTTGCCTGCAGCAACTTCTTACTCAACACATCTCTGGAGGCAAGGGAAACAAAAGCAAAAATGAACTACTGAGACATCATCAAAATAAAAAGCTTCTGCCCAGCAAAGGAAAAAATCTGCAAAACTAAAAGGCAACCGACAAAATGGAAGAAGATATTTGCAAATGACATATAAGATGAAGGGTTGGTATCCAAAATTTATAGAGAACTTACCAAATTCAACACCCAAAAAATAAATAATCCAGTGAAGAAATGGGCAAAAGACATGAATAGACACTTCTCCAAAGAAGACATCCAGATGGCCAACCGACACATGAAAAAATGCTCAACTTTACTCATCATCAGGGAAATACAAATCAAAACCACAATGAGATACCACCTTACACCTGTCAGAATGGCTAACATTAACAACTCAGGCAACAACAGATGTTGGCGAGGATGCGGAGAAAGAGGATCTCTTTTGCATTGTTGGTGGGAATGCAAGCTGGTACAGCCACTATGGAAAACAGTATGGAGGTTCCTCAAAAAACTAAAAATAGAACTATCCTACAACCCAGCAACTACACTACTAGGCATTTACCCATGGGATACAGGTGTGCTGTTTCGAAGGGGCACATGCACCCACATGTTTATAGCAGCACTATCAACAATAGCTGAAGTATGGAAAGAGCCCAAATGTCCATCGATGAATGAATGGATAAAGATGTGGTATATACATAAAATGGAGTATTATTCGGCAATCAAAAAGAATGAAATCTTGCCATTTGCAATTCTGTGGTTGGAACTAGAGGGTATTATGCTAAATGAAATTAGTCAGAGAAAGACAAATATATCACTTCACTCATATGATGATTTAAGATACAATACAGATGAACATAAGGAAGGGAAACAAAAATAATATAAAAACAGGGAGGGGGACAAAACATAAGAGACTCTTAAATATAGAGAACAAACAGAGGGCTACTGGAGAGATTGTAGGAGGGAGGATGGGGTAAATGGGTAAGGGGCACTAAGGAATGTACTCCTGAAATTATTATTGCACCATGTGCTAACTAACTTGGATATAAATTTAAAAAAATAATAAATTATAGAAAGTAAAAAAAATAATAAATGTCAATATTGGTGACACTGCACGTAAGTCAAGAGGGTGTGTAAAAGTTTGTTACTCATTTAATGAGGTTTTGTGGAGAGAGTAGGACAAAGCTCCTAAGCTGGTTCCCAAATGTCTTGAGAGTTCAGGTGAGGGAAACCAAGTAGGCTTTTATTTGCAGTTTTGGACTGGGGTAAGGGTTTTTGTGTACTGGCCAGGGTTCATATGATTTGAATATTTTGCCAGTTCCAAAGGAAGAAACAAACGTACTTTCTTATCAGACTGCCTGATACAGGTAGGAAAAAGGAGAAAAGAGAAAAGAGAAAGGGGCTTGAAAGATGTGAGCAGTGAAGCATCAAAAATGGAATCAGACTCTTTGTTACAATTTATCCTTGATATTTGACTGATGACTAAAATGTGCCATGTTTCATTTAATTGAATTTGATCTCATTTAAGTAAGACATTACAGTGCTTTATGAGGCCTGTAGCCTGAAACTAGTAAGAATGTTGAAAGTTCTATTGAATTCTTTGTTGAAGAGCCCTGCATCATATATTTTGGGAAAAGAAATACGTGCCTTGGTCACTATCAATATTGTCTGGAACTCCACAGGAGATAAGGAGTGAAGCCTTATCTGAGAGAAGCCTTGTACTGTGGCTTTAGCATGTGCAGAGATATGTGTAACCTTAATTTATATTTTGAATATCTGTGAAGCAAGAGATACCCAGATTTCTTTATTCCAAATGGAAAATCTTGAATAAGGAATTGTTGCTTCCATTAGACTTAACCAGACCCAGGAGTCAGTAAAAATGTACTGATGAGGATCACTGTTGGCCAAGGCATCCCATGTTAAGATTGCTGAATAAGTTTAGCCAGTTTTGCTAATTCCTGAGTTCCATTCTCAGTCTGGAACATGCAGTTAAAGGATAAGAGGCAGTAACTCTCCATAGAACTCCATCTTGTGTAACAGTGGCTCTACGAATGTTATATAAACTCCCTTAGATGCTATCCAAAGGATACCAAGGGGCTTGTCAGGAAGCTAAGGAGAGCAGAAGAGGGATGACCTCTGCCATCACTGTGGCATTTGGCAAGGGAATAAGAAGACAATACCCCTCCCCACCAGCCCCCCACAGGTGACACAAGCAAGAGTCCAGATTTGGTTCCATCTCATAAGAAGGAGACTTTAATGATCATGCTGAGCTCGTGGGGTACTGCTCCCACCATCCAAAGCATCATCCACATATGGAAAGTCATAGGCTCATGTCCTGTAAAGTCTCTGTTTTCAGGAAAACTCGGTGTGTAGCCAGCAATTGCCACTTTAATGGACGTACAATGAGGCCACAGAGGGCAATTTCTTGCACTGGAAGCCCATGTGCACCTTATGGCCATCATGGGTAGACCAGGGACTACAGGAGGATTGAAAGGAGGTTGCCAAAGCTCCTAGAGTGCAGAAGGCTTTAGGGTACACTAATGGATGTGCCTATTGTATTGCAGTTTGGACAGATTCCAGAAACTTTTGTTGTAGAAGTTACCATTCATAGTGGACTATGTGTAACATAGTATTAAGTAATATTTGT
Organism: Neofelis nebulosa; assembly: GCF_028018385.1. Lineage (NCBI taxonomy): Eukaryota > Metazoa > Chordata > Mammalia > Carnivora > Felidae > Neofelis > Neofelis nebulosa. Next base: position 163,127,188 of record NC_080783.1, on the reverse strand, counting down.
AAACTTGGAGTATGTTGTCTCCAGAACCCAAAGAAAAGACTTGGACTTGTTTTGGTTATCCTAGTTAGAAGCTATTCCTTCTTTACTTCCCTTCGCTATTGTCTGCTCAGCTCAGGACACCCTGCCACTGCAGCTGCCAATGTTCCCCATATGTCTGGGCTCACTGTGAGGCAAGATGCTGCTCATTGAGAATGTGGTCTCACTCTGAGGATCAACAGTCTGGGACAACAGCCATGAAAGAGTTGCAGTAGCACTCTGGCCTGGGCCCTCGTTTTGCTTGGCTCCCATACAACCAGTCAGGCATCAGGAAAACACCAAGAACAAAGGGATCCTGAATTTTCTCAAGTACGTCTCATCAGGCAGGTGAGTTTGAACCCAACTTCAGGGTCTTTGATAACTGCCAGACAAATGTGCACAGATGCACCAGATCTTTCCCTTCCTTCAGAAGGCCCGGCTGAGGCCAGTGAACACGGGGCTCCTGACTGACCCTGACTTCATCACCTGATCTCCAGTGAGCAGAAACAATGTCCTCTGGAACTTTAAGAAGTTCCTGGTTGGACCAGACAGTGTGTCTGTGCGAAGGTATAGCCACCACTTTCCAACCAGCAACACGGAACTGGATATTGAAGCCCTGGTTCACCAGGCTCCCCACTGTGCTTAGGGTTTCCCTCCTAACCCTGCTGGTTTGCAGGCACAGCACCGCTGTGAGGAGTGTGGGTGAAGGGGAGGGTTCATCCAAGGGGATGAAACATCCAATGTTTCCTCTAGTCTGAGTGGAGAAATGCTTGATGTCCAGGAAAATCCTCCAACACAAGCACTGGTCCTGTCTATCCCAGTCTCCTCCGGGCAGACCAAGTAAACAGAGCCTAGTGTCACAGACACAAACGAACAAAACATCATGGGTACTGAGATAGTCAATAGCTATTTTTTGACAGAGTAAGAGATGGAGCAATTTTCAGGAATTTACCTGAAGTGGTGGGGCTTTGTACTAAGTATGGAACAACAACCTGTTTCCTGTTCATGAACCTGTTTATGAGTATTTATATGTCCTGAATGAGTGTAAGAAATGAATCACCTTGGAGAAGGATGTCATCAGTGTCATGGCATACCTGTACTCCTGAAGAAACTTAGATGCCTTTAGGATGGTACCTGCAAAGATTTTGTATGATCCTGGGGATGCTGAGATAGCCTGTGGGTAGCCAGGAAAGCATGTATCCTTGTGTCTCCTAGAAGATGAAGGCAACTGCATCTGAAAGGCTATTGAAATAGACACAGCACATATTAGCCAAATCTATGACTACAAAGTATTTACCACTTGCTGATTGAGTAGAGTAAGTAATTTTAATAACATAGTGTATGGGGTGCTGCTTAACTGGTGGAATGATAACATTAACATTATGTAATCCACTATTAAGTGCCATTCATTCTTTCTAGGTTTAAAAGCAGGCCAAATTGGGCTGTTAATTAGAGAAGCAGTGGAGACAATCACCCCTTCTCTAATAGGTCTTATACAATAGGTTTCGATCTAGAAGACTCGTTTTAATTTATACTGGACCATACAAACTATTTTATCTGGGCAGAAGATCCATAGGGTCTCATTTTATTGAGCCAATTGTGAGTGCCAAAGACTTAATTTAATTTTAATTTATTGCTCATTGGGTTAGAGCAGCCATGACCACTATGGGATACTTTAGAACATTGGGCACTATGACTACAGGGAATTTAAACAAGGCAATGGTTCCTATGGATAAGGTAAGGCATTCCTATTTATCCTCTATTTTTATGTTTAGAAACTCCCCTGACATGACAGAGATGCCTTGTTTAAATTTAGTGGGATCTCCAGGAATAAGTATAATTACAGCCCCCATAATGATTAAGGCCATGATGTTTTGCTAATTGGTAATTTCAGCAGATGTTAAAGTTAATTCAGAAACTATATTGTAGAAACAAAATGCCAAGCAGCAAGCAACCTTTTATCATTTTGTTGTATAAATCTTTTTAGTGAATTTTGGATTTTCAACTGGGTCAAATTTTGGACCTCTGTTTCCATTTTTTTATTTCCTCCTCCTATATTCAGGTTTCTGGGGGATTTGGGGGGTCCTTTTTGGTTGATTACTAGACATATTTTGACAGAGGACTGTGTCCTCTCTGCCCTGCTCATATTTGTAGGTTTCTCTTTCCAGAAAGCCTCAAATCAGTATTTGTTAGCTTTTTTTTTTTAAGATTTTCACAGATAAATTCACATTTTCTCAAAACTCTAAGAGGAATGGTTCCTCTAGAATGTATTAGGTTTGCTTCTTCCAGGAACGTGGGACACCAGTCTAGCTTACTAATTTAGTCTAGTTACTAAATTAATTTATTCACATGAAGGTTTTTTGCACTCCCCACATAGTATGCATTTTCATTTCAAAGCTTCTTTGAGATTTTGGGGTTAGGAATTCTTGAGGAAGATATTTTCCCCTTTCTGTTCCGTGTGAAAATTTGAGACAAGCAACTTTGTTTGTAGTATTCTTGGTTTATCTTTAAATTCACTCCTATAATGAGGTTGTAGACCCACAGGCTTTGTATACCGTGCTCAATGTCCCTTGCGGCCTTAAAAATCAAAGCTGAAGTTCACCTCATTCATCAAATGATTTTGAGAAAAGTCAAATAAAGTGCTCAGTAATGCATCTTGGATTCTTCCTTCTCTTAATTTTTGGTCTCATTATATTTAATGCTCTTTTAAGCTTATCAGTGCATTTAGACAAATTGATGGTTGATGCAAATGTTTTCAGTCACTATGCTTAGTTTACTTTTTATTTTTTATATATATCATTATTATTTGCAATTCTCATAGTCAACAGTAAGAAGCCTTTTTGAGTGAATGAGGTTTTTCATGTATGTACATCTGGGCCTTCCTTTTGTTTAAGAACTACTCTTAGAAAAGAAAAGATGGAATTCTAAGTGTCTGGAAAAATGATCTACATAATGCACATATAGTAATTGCTTTTGTTACTTTTGAAAATCCACTTTACCAGTTGAATTTAGATATACTCTTCTGAATTTATTAAAAAGTGACAGTGGTTTCTTTAAAAATGAAACCATTAAATGGTTTCTTTGCATGGTTTCTTTACTCTTCACCTGCAGTATTTCTTATTTATGGAATTGTTTTTGTTTGAGATATATGTGGATAACAGAATATTTTCTTCTTATCACAGAGCGATAAGAAATTTGATCTCAGAGACTTTATGTGCACATAAGAAGTGTGTGGCAGTATTATACTGAGAAAGGGCAATGAATTTGCTCCCCTGCCCCGGGATTTGTGTCTTTTATAGTGCTTTCACACAATAATGCTGGGCTTTGGCATATGAGAGTTTTGGTCAATGAGACATCAGCAGAAGTGATACAAACAGAAATTTAAGAGTACTTCCTACTCCCTACTGAGGCCTACTCTCAGAATTGTTTCTGGAGGAATTCAGTAGCCATGCTGTGAGCTGATCCTAGCTTTTCAGACAAAGGGAGGTCATGTGGAGGGGCTCTCCAGGGTACAATCTCACAGGGAGCTAGCAACAATGAGGATAACAGGCCTCCAAGCAGCAGTCAACTCCAAGACCCAGGTATTGTGAGAGAGCCTTTCAGACCTTCCAGCCCTGCCTATTGGGGATACAGGCAGCCTTAAAGTGACCTTAGTGGGTACTGTATGGAGCAGAAAAAGAGCTCAGTCAACTCCAGAAACATGAAAAGTAATACGTGCTTGTTGTTTCAAGCTATTCAGTTTTGGAATATTTGATCATGCAGGGATTCATAAGAAACATGTAAGAGGTTTAATTCAGCCCTGGGTACTGGGAAATTTTGCTTTCTCACATTAAAAAGCCAAAACAAATATGCATTTCCTTCATTCTCTAGTATGCTCTTCATTTCCAAAGTACTGTGAAATTTTTATTAAAGTACAAATTTGAGACCTTTTCCACAGCATCCCTCTTTCACCAAGATATCTTTTTTAAATGTTTATCTTTGAGAGAGAGGGAGAGACAAAGGGTGAGTGGGGGAGGGGCAGAGAGAGAGGGAGACACAGAATCTGGAGAAGGCTCCAGGCTCCAGGCTCTGAGCTGTCAGCACAGAGCCTGACATGGAGCTTGAACTCATGAGCCATGAGATCAGGACCTGAGCAGAAGTTGGATGCTTAACCGACTGAGCCACCCAGGTGCCCCTCACCAAGATATCTTATTTGTAATGAAATCATTTGGCAAAGCTCAAATAATTCTTTCTATTATTATTTTGATTTATTTTAAGTAAAATGTTATGCAAATGCTTGCTTTAACTGCTAAGAGCTGTCACTAAAGGATTTGTATTCTATACTAATAATGCAGGCTGTGTTTCATGCCCCTTAATGAAATTTTGACCTTATTTGCTCTAAAAAAAAATCTGTGCTCGCAAAAGCTATAATTCTGTTGAATGGTTTCTCAAATGCTTGAGGAGTCATACTGTGTAATATTGGTTATACTTCACAGTGTGCAACATTATATTGCATGTGTGTTTTACTAGTGAGTAATTTTATTTTGTAGTCCTGCAAGTACCATCATATAATTAAACTGTAAACTCATGTGGTGTAAAGGTCAGACACTTTAAATGTATGAAAACAAATGATATGTGTATTTAGGGTTCTACTTTTTGCACACTGAGATCAGCAAAGGGATGAAAAGATCATGTATGCTGCAATTGAAATTTCTAATCTTTGGAACAAAGTTTTGCAGCATCTTGTTATTGTAAACAGAATCTTACACACATCATTTAAAAGTGTACCTCCATTTTCTTGGAATATTCACGGAGGAAACTTTCCTGTTAGAGATTTTTAACCTAGTCATGAATAAGTCAATCACTGTAGTTAGTGCCTACTTTTTTCTTCTTAATTGTATCTTCTGTAAATACACCTTGATTTTGGCTTTGTGGCAGCTTTCACAGTAGAAATATATTATGCCTTTCTTTACGATGACCAAAAATACAGAAGATTGTAGCTAATTTATTCTTTGTATTTTAAGTTTTAAAATGGACACAATAATTTCAAACTAGTTTTAAAAGTGTCTCTTTAGAGACACCTCAAGTCATGATCTCACAGTTCGTGGACTCAAGCCCCATGTCAGTCTTTGTGCTCACAGCGCAGAGCCTGCTTCCAATTCTCTGTCCCCTTCTCTCTCTTTGCCCCCTGCCCCTGCTCATGCTCTCTCTCTCTCCCTCTCTTTCTCAAAAATAAACATTGAGAAGGTTTTTTAAATTGTTTCTTTAAGGTCAAGGGAACATGTTTGTGTATACCAACTATATTTATTCCATCTTACCCTTGTACATGGAGATTCCAGAGAAATCAAGGCTTACTTAATCTTGGACAGTATTGCTATTAGATAGATCACCAAGAGATGAATATAAGTAGTTTTTAGTAAAAAATATTCCAGTTATTCTTTGGGAATATTCGGAAACAAATTTAAATGGGCCAGGTGCTGATATAAGATAGCCTTATTATTCCTATCACATGACTTTTCAACAATGTAGAGGAGCATTTAGACACTATGTATCCATTTGTTTAGAATATGTGAATTCTTATAGAGCAGAAATGTGTCTTAAAACTCCATTTCTTCACCCAGTAATCTTCTACCACAGATCTTCCAAACTAATGAGTCAATGAAGAGGCTTACTGGTGTTAAATTCTATGTATGAATCCATATGTGTCTTCATCTGGAAAGAAGGTCTAAAGCTTTCATTATATTCTCAAAGATTCATAAATGCAAAAATGTTTTGAACCTGATTGTCTGTCTCTGGCTTTTCAACCTAGATGTGCATGCTTTCTTTGATGAAGTGTATGCAATTTCTTTACATTCTTAGAGTGAGCTTAAATATATTTCCGTAATGTTTCCTTTCACCATTCTTAATTCTATTCCTTGGTGTCAAAGAGAAAAAATCCAATTATAATATTTCAGTCCATCAAATAATTAAAAATAACTATGTTGATTATTCTAATTTACATATAGAAAATTTTGTTTTTCATAATTTATAAATGATAAAACAGAGTGGTATAAATTTGTTCATAACATTAGTTTATGGTTTTAATGTCTACAGGATTTGTAGTGATGTCCTTATTTGGTTTTATTCCTAATGTTGGTTACTAATGATTTTTTTTAAATCATCCTCATCAAAGTTTAATCAATTTTATTAGAGTTTTCTACAAATAAAAATTTGGCTTTATTGATTTTTTTCTGTTGTATGTTAATTTTCTATTGTACTAATTTCTGTTATCTTCATTATTTGTTTTTCTATTTTTGCGTGTGTGTGTTTAATTTGCTCTTATTTTTCCAACTTGTCGAGCCAGAGACTTAGATTATTGATTTTTTAGCTCTTTTAAGAATGCGTTTTTGGGCGCCTGGGTGGCTCAAGCCTGTTAAGTGTCTGTCTCTTGATTTGGGCTCAGGTCATGATCTCACAGTTTGTGGGATTGAGCCCCACCTCCGGCTCTTCACTGACTGTGGAGCTTGCTTGGGATTCTCTCTCTCCTTCTCTCTCTCTCTGCCCCTCCCCACTTCCTCTCCCTTGCTCTTTCACTCTCTCTCCCTCAAAATAAATAAACTCAAAAAAGGCATTTTAAGGCTACAGATTTTCCTTTAGGCATAGTTTAGCTGAATGCTACAAGCTTTGATCTGTCATATTTTCATTTTTTATCAATTATCATATACTGCATGCTTCAGTGTATATGCTGTTCAAAAACTGGCAGGAGTAATCTATGTTATGGAAATCAGGATGATTGCTTACCTTTGGGCAGGATGACGTGGTAGTAATGAGGAGTGGTTTGTGAGATTCTCCTGGGGTTCTGGTAATGCTCTATTTCATGACCTGACTTGTGATTCTATGAGTATAAATACTTTGTAACAATTTATTTAGATGTGTTTGTGATTTGCTTACTTTAAAAAATCCCTGTATTATTTGAATAAGATTCTTTTAATGTTAACAATAAACTACCATAAATAAAAATTGGATGTTGATGAGAGTTTGAAATACATTTTAAAAATGTTAGGCTTCATTGCAGAAGGAATTGCTACGTAAATGTACAATCTTAAAAGGGTTAAATTCAACATAAATAAAAAGCTAGCTCTCCAATTTCAATAAAGATCCAATTGAAAAGATCAGAATAAATTCCAGTTTTTTTTTCTTTAATGCTTATGCAGGTACTTTAGTTTTTTTCCCACTCAAAAGATTATCAATTTTTCCATTTATTAGTTTTCATTTTATTAATTTCCAGATTAAGAAATACTAGAAGAGTGCCTGGGTGGCTCAGTCGGTTGAGCATGTCACTTCATGTTGGCTCAGGTCATGATCCCAGGGTTGTGGGATCCAGCCCTGCGTCTGGCTTGTTGCTGAGCATGGAGCCTGCTAGAGATTCTCTCTTTCTCTCCCTTCGCCCCTCTACTCTGCTTGCTCTCTCTCTCTTTCTGTATATATGTGTGTGTGTGTATACATATATACATGTATATATATGCATATATACATATATATTATGAAATAAAAATAAAAATAAGAAATACTAGAATGCCAGGGCACCTGGATGGCTGAGTTGGGTAAGCCCCTCGTCATGATCTCATGGTTCATGAGACAAAGCCCAGTGTTGGTACTGTGCTGGCAGTGTGGAACTTGCTTAGTTTTTCTGTCTCCCTTTCTCTCTCTCCCTCCCCCACGCTCTTTCTCCCTCTCTTTCAAAATAAACAAACACCTATTAAAAAGAAAAAAGAAATACTAGAAAGCCAAGTAATTAAGCTTAACCTATTTAGGTAGAGCAAAGTTCATAATTAAGCATCCTTAAAATTGTCATAATTGTAACTATTCTGACATTATACAGGATATTAGTAAATTAGAAGTTGGTAGTTGTAGAAATATATCAGTACCATATTATCATCAGCTGACTGCATTTTCCCTCTTTTACCTGAGTTAGGTCTTAAAAATACAAGGTTGAACCTGATCTTTATAGTTGTCGTATTTCAATGAAAATATGTTTTAATGGACTATTCATGCCCAAAGTCTAATAAAAGAGGTTTTGTTTATTGTATAAATGATAAAAGATCATCTTAACTTTAGCTTTGCTTCCTGACATCTCTAGTGTTAATTTTAATCTCTATATTTTATTTACAGTCCTTACTTCTTCCTCTGTCCTCCTGTCTTTCTTGAAGTCTCACTTCTTCAAGCAACCCCCAGCTCTACATACAGATTATATTAATCCCCCTGTGTATACACTTTCCTAACAACCTTCACCTACAATGTGCTTCTCATTTGTACTTATTTGTTCAGTGTGAACTCTCTTCATAGACTTTAAACTTCCCAAGGACCAAGCCCTTGGCTGTGTTTTGCACCAGTACATATTTTAGCACCTAGTAGAGTGTGTGGCTTATAGTGAATTTCAATAAAATATTAATGGAATAGGCGGATGAAATTTGCATGTTCTAAGTAATATAGGATTATCTTAGATACTTTGTTTACAGATTCTTGAAGGACTGTCAAATTTTGGTTCTTCTGAAGAACCTGAGAGAATTTGGACTTTAATTTTTTTAATTTATTAATTTTTGTTTTAATCTTGAGAAGTTTTGATGCAGTTGCCATAAGCCCACCATTTTGGGAGGCATGAGAGTACACAATGGTTCTCACCACATTTTTAATTCCTCTAAGGTATTCAAAGCTGGAAAATAAACTACTTTCTAGCCTTGATCCATAGAAGGCTAGGAGTGGGAAACAAAAGGGAAAAGGAAACTGACAGCAGAGATTTTTCTCATGTGTATGAAAACTCTTCAGGAGGACAATCTCAAGCCTTTTCATGAAATCCAATGTCTTCCTTCTGCAAGATTAAGGTCATCATTTGATTGGAGATTATTTGAAACCTTACTCAACACACATTTCCTCTACCCCATTTACTTTGAATTACAATTGTAAACTTGATAGATTGTTTGATATATTAAAGCAAGGTGGATGCAAACATATGCTAAACATTATTCAAAAAATTCAAGTACATGTTACTTTAAAACTGTATTAAATATGAAACCAGTTTTTTCTTCCTTTTAAGTTTTTATTTAAATTCTAGGTAGATAACATATAGTATTATATTGGTTTCAGGAGTAGAATTTCGTGATTCATCACTTACATATAATAACCCAGTGCTCATCACAAGTGCCCTCCTTAATGCCCATCACCCATTCAGCCCATCCCCACCCACCTCCTCTCCAGCAATCCTGAATGTATTCTCTATAATTAAGAGTCTCTTATGGTTTGCCTCCTTCTCTTTTTTTCCCCCTGTCCCTCAGGATCATCTGGTTTTTTTCCTTAAATTCCACATATGAGTGAAATCATATGGTATTTGTCTTTCTCTGACTGACTTATTTCACTTAACATAATACACTCTAGCTCTATCTACAGAGTTGTAAATGGCAAGATTTCATTATTTTTTTTAAAGTTTATTTTTTGAGAGAAAGAGAGAGAGACTGCATAAGTGGGGGTGGGGCAGCAAGAGAGGGCAGCAGAAGAACTGAAGCAAACTGCAGCAGAAAACCTGAGGTGGGGCTCGAACTAACAAACTGCAAGATCATGACTGAGCTGAAGTCAGACACTTAACTGACTGAGCCACCTAGGCGCCCCAAGATTTCATATTTTTGATAGCTGAGTAATATTCCATTGTATATGTATATATAACACATCTTTATTCATAGATAGCTGATGGACGTTTGGGTTCTTTACATAATTTGGTTATTGTTGATAATGCTGCTATAAACATCAGGGTGTATATGCCCCTTCAAATCAGTATTTTTGTATCCTTTGAATAAATACTTAGTTGTACAATTGCTGAGTTGTAGAATAGTTCCATATTTAGCTTTTTAAGAAACCTCTATACTGTTTTCCAGAGTGGCTGCACCAATTAAAACAAGCAAGCAAACAAACAAATAAAAAGAAACCAATATTTGAATAGTATTTGTGTCATTTAAAAAAACGCAAAACTAGAATTGTTCTTGTTTTGATGTATCTTCTTGGACATAAGAAGCTCTTCTCAGTTAGAAGTACTAACAGGAATGTATTTGTGAGTTGTGAAGCAGATGGCTTTATAACTAAAGCTTTTTTTTTTCTTTCAGTGTAGCATTGTTTAGGTAAAAATCCAAACCACACCAGTTTTTAACATTTAATGACTAAGAGTATTCTACAAAATTATTTATCTAAATGATTATTTAAGGTAATTCCTTTATAGGATTATTTGTAGATGACAGGTAATACAAAATGGCTCTTTAGAGTTACTAGTAGTTTGATATCAACAAGATCTTGATTAAATGGAACAATAGATGGAAATTTTGGTAGAGCTGTTGCCAAAGAGAATTATACAAATTATCACGTTTGTTTTTAGAATAGGCATAGCACTTACATTTAAATATTGGATCTAGTCATGATCTTTCCAAAAAAGTAATTACTCTAGACTGTATCTCAGGAAATATCTGAGTAATCACCAGTGTATGAACAAAACTTACATCTAATTAAATTTTTAAAAATTTGATGGGAAATATTGAAAGTGTAGAAACATAATCTGCCAAAACTTGACTTATATGTTCTGACATTGTATGTCTTTCTCGTTAGATGCCTTCACTTTTCTTATTGATTTTTGTTTTCTTTTTATAGATACATATTTTAAAATGTCTCTTGTATCTCAGCTGGGTGTACAAAGAACACAAGAATGTCTTTTCCACTGTGTGTCATTGTTCCAACTACAGGTTAGGAACAGGAAAGGGAAGATGGAAATATCAACTGAAGAAAGTAACGTGTGCAAAGAGTTGATGAAAATCTTGTTTTATAAGGGCTATATTTCCTATAAAGTTGAAATCTAAACCTGTACATAGATATTACTCTCTCAAAATTCTTTTTTTTTAAATTTTTTAAATGTTTGTTTATTTTTGAGAGACACAGACAGAGCACGAGCAGGGGAAGGGCAGAGAGAGAGGGAGACACAGAATCTGAAGCAGGCTCCAGGCTCTGAGCTGTCAGCACAGAACCTGATGCGGGGCTGGAACCCAGGAATCATGAGATCGTGACCTGAGCCCAAGTCAGACACTTAACCCACTGAGCCACCTAGGCACCCCATCAAAATTCTTTATACAACAGTTTATAATTCAGTCCATGATTTGAAAGAAGTTATATTCAGTTTCAGCACTATTGAAATATATTAAATATTTCTGAGGGACTGAAAAAATCTTTCCCATTGTATTACATTTTTATCGAATTTTGGAACAGATGTTTTCATTCTGTATATGGTTAAGTATGAAGAGCTTTGTTATATTATGAACACTATATTTTTTAGAAAGAAAAAAATTAGCTTAACAATTTGCCATGATAACGCAGTATAACTGGACATGCCTGATTTGACTTCAGAAAGAGTATATTTAAAGAGACATAAAAATAGTATGATAAAGTCCATCTTCTGATAATAACCTTGATTCCAACAATTCAACATCAACGGAATGCTACCCTAGAACTAGAATATTTCTTACATGAGAAAAGGTATCATTCACAATTACAGAAGTGTGACTTCCTCATTTTCAAAATGCATGCCCTTAAGTTTAAAGACTTTCAGCATCTTTTATTCTTTCCATGAATCTGGAAGACAGTCAGAAGTTGCCCGGAGGTTATCTTTAAATACATTTCTTGGGGTGCCTAGGTGGCTCAATCAGTTGAGCATTCAACCTTGGCTCAGGTCATGATCTCCCAGTCAGTGAGTTCAAGCCTTGCGTTGGGCTTTGTGTTGACAGCTGAGTCTGGAAATTGCTTTGGATTCTGTCTCCCTCTCTCTCTGCCCCTGCCCTGGTCATGATCTGTCTCCCTCTCTCAAAAATAAATAAACATTAAAAAAAATTAAATAAATTTCTAAACAATACCAGAAAATGTTATTTTATGTACTTGTCAATATTTGACTCTAAACTTTTATTTGCATATCAAAAATTGTGTCCAAAATTGCTTTAGAAGCTATGGTTTAAAATGGCAAAAAGGTGAAACATTGTTTTGACGAGCCATCGAGAAAGCTAAATTTTAAATAGAATAACCACCTCCCCTTGTGCACTCACCATCCAACTTCAGCAATTTTGTCAATTCTGTTTTATTTACCATCACATATTTGTTTTTAAACTGAAATATTTTAAAGAAAATCTCAAAAGACATTGTGTTCAGTCAGCATGCTTCTTAAACTGATAAAAAAACTTATTTTTAACTTAGCTGCCATTCAATTTTCATACTTTATGTAAATAAAAATAATTATTTTCTCAATGTTTAGATGTTGAAAAATATAAAATATTCTGAAAAGTTGTTAGACTAGTTTGATGAACACCTGCATATCTTTGCTTTATTTAGATTCAGCAACCGTCAAAATTGGCCATATTTTCCTTTTCTTTTATGTCACTTTTTCTTGCTCAGGATGTGCGTGGGCTCTCTCTCACACACATGGTGATCACTTTGTAATATACATACATGTCGAATCACTGTGTTACACACTTGGAACCAGTATAATATTGTATGTAAACTACACCTCAGTAAACAAAGTGTGTTGCCTCATGGGTTTATTTAGCTCTTTATTTCCTTGCCATTCCTCCCCTCCCCCGTAGGAATATTACATGGATGCAACACATCATAAAATATATATTGACAATTGTGATGAACATAGCATAATGTGTAGATTTGTTGAACCACTATGTTATACACCTGAAACTAATGTAGTATTATGTGTCAACTGTGCTTCAATTAAAAAAAAAAAAGATACGTTGATGTAAATTTGTTTCATTATTGGTGATGTTACATTTTCTCATTTGGTTAAGATTGTGTTCACCAGATTTCTCCATTGTAATTTTTCCCTTTATAAGTATTATGTGGAGTGAAACTTCAAGAATATGTGAATATCTTTTTCCCCAACAAATTTTACTCAATAGTAAACGATCTTTATTATATTATCTCATGTCCAATCAGTGTTCAAAATTTCCCACTTGCCTCATAAATATTTTGAGTTATTTTGTTTGAATTATGATCCAGACAAGGTTTAGACATTCTGTTTCATTTTGATGTATCTTAAATTTCTTTTAGTCTCTAGAGTCTCTCTTCCCATTTTCCACACACTATCTCTCTTTTCATGTCTTCCATTGCTTTGTTAGAGAAATTGAGTCAGTTGCCTTATAGAGTGATCATTTTTTTGTGTGTGTATTGTATTCAAATTGATTTTCTGTTTCTATATAAACTGGTAAACTGTAAACTGGTATTGAGATCTAGACATTTGATTAAATTCCATTTAAGATTTTAATGGCACTTACTTTAATTTCTTTTAACGTTTATTTATTTTTGAGAGAGAGAGACAGGGCGCGAATAGGGGAAGGGCAGAGAGAAAGGGAGACAGAATCTGAAGCAGGCTCCATGCTCCGAGCTGTCAGCATAAAGCCCGCTGCGGGGCTCGAACCCATGAACCGTGAGATCATGACCTGAACTGAGGTCAGATGCTCAACTGACTAAGCCACCCAGGTGCCCTTAATGGCACTTACTTTAAAAGTGGTGCTGAGAACTTTCAATATGTCTCTTAAAGGAAGAATCTTAATTGATTTTATTCTGCAATGGTCTGACCAAAACCAACACAATTCAAAGCAGTGACTATGTATTCACTGCTTGTGTGGAAAATGCCACCACTCTCAGTCTTACTTCACTGCTTAAGTAGTGGGACAAGTTTTCAAATCAACATTTCCTTGCCCATAAGCATTTTACCATAGTTTATGACCAAAAATTGAGATGAGAGTAACAGAAAATGTATCTGTGCATGCAAGTTTAAGATTGAAAGTGGGGAATTCTGGGCAACAGCTACTTTGTCCTGTAAAAGTCCTATTTCTCCTGTCTACATAGCACGTGAAGAAATGGAAAGGACTTTGAGAGCAGGGCAAGAGAAATCTTCCAGTTGAGCAGTTATATAACAACTAAAACTGTACTACTTCATTTACATAGATATAATGCAATGGGTTTTAAAAAAAAATGATAGACTCATTAATTTTCAGGACTAAGGGGACAATACTATTGGCCACTCAGCTTTTGCCTGAGTATTTCCCATCAAAGTGTGCCTACCCCTTTCTGAGAAAAAGACACCTCTATTGTTAGTTTATCTCAAAGAATACCATTTTTTTCTTATGTTGTCATGAAACCAGTCATCCTATAAACTCCACATTTATGTCTTACTTATGCTTTCTGTGAAAACTCAGAGTTCCCTTTCTCATCTATGTGACAATCTGTTAATAATTGAAAAGCACAGCTATGGTTCCCCCTGTTTTTTTAGAACACATGTAACCAGACCCTTACCCAGAGATCTGTCATGTCACAAACTCAGATACCTGTAGAGGCCAGGCTATAGCAGGAATGTGTGATGTTGGCTAGACTAAGATGGAAAATTCATAATGTAAAGAAGGTAGGTGTCAGCTTATGGCGTTCGTGGATTGTCACCAAGGTGAAAATGTGGAACTTAATGCTACCAGATCTTTGAATTCCCAATAAAAGTTGGAAACATGGTTTGTATGAGAAATCTCCTGATTTCTAAACATTAGTATACATTCTAAACTTCAAAGCACTGTGTAGTTTAGCACTGTGCAAGCCAAATAAAATACATTGGAATGGTCAGATTCTGTTTGTCAATTGCCAGTTGTGACTTGTGTTGTAATCATTCTAAAAGTGACAGGTATCCAGACTCCTGGGCTGCTTCCTTTGGAGGTACTGTAATTCACCCATCACCTTCTTAAAATAGGGTTCACGGAGTTGAAACCAGTCATGTTCTGGTGCTGAGCAGAAGACTGTCACTTCTATGAACTCAGTCTAGATTTTGCTCTCTTTTTACCACTTCTTTTTATCCTTACCTTATTTCAGTATGGTCTGCTAGAACATCCAGATCCTTTTCACATTATCTGGTACGAAGCCATCTGATGCTTCTGCACATAGTTTTCTTCCCAATAGCCCAATCTTCTATCTGTTTTTAAAATTTACCAGTTTGTTATTTTAAAACTTTCACATGGCAGCTGTATGTTTTTCTTTAAGTAAGTTCACTTACCTTTGAAGAAATAAGAGCTCATAATGGGTAAAATCTAAACTATTTTTCTACGTGTACTTAAAGAAAAAAGGTTGGGTGGATCATAGCAATATGACAAAGATTTGTTACCTAAACGTGTCATTGGATAAGCAATGCTTTTTTGTTTCAGCTATTTAAGCAAGTGGAATAAACATTTTTGTAAGTTAGAAACATGTTGTTGAATTTTGTATTTGGCAGGATAGACTGAATCTCAGTCTGATTATCTTATATAAGCTATTGCAATACCCATTAAAAAGTCATTCTGGTAATGGCAACAAATGTGCAAATGTTGCTTCTTTTACAAACGATGAAATACTACTATAATAGTTGTTATTATCTCATTAGCTAAGATCCCAAGCAATTTTTGTTTGTGTTTAAAAAAAAAAAAACTGTTTCTAATTTAAGATCACTCTTTCCTGGATGCCAATACAAATTTTGATAAAATGAGTGGCTTTATTTTCTATACAGTTACAATTAATCAGCTTGTTTAATGTCTTAATACAAGTTTGATTTTTAAGATGGAATAAAAAAATAACTTATTTATTTATTTATTTATTACTTATTTATTTAAAACTTTACATTTTTAAGCAATCACTATACCTAACATGGGGCTTGAACTCATGAACCCTAATCAAGGGTTGTGTGCTTTTCTGACTGAGCCAGCCAGGCAGGTGCTCCAACATCATACATTTAAATGTCAAAATATGATTGACACCAACACCAATTTTTAGAGTTTTCAGTAGCAATTATTCTTTAGCAACAACTACATTAAAAAAAAAAAGAAGCTAGAGTCTTACATTTTTATTTCATGTTGCAAAGTTCAATTTTATTTCTAATTTTTGTTAGTACATATTTCGTTATGTATCTTATTGCAAAGTAAAATTGCAACATTATTTCACATTCTTTCTCTTCAATGTTTGATATCAGGACTTTAAAGGATGAAAATCTGATTGTCTAGAATAATGAAATGTGTGATAATGAAACTAGGCATCTGAAATTCAATTTAGGTTCTGAAATTTAAATTTTACTCCCAGTTGTTGATATATTCTTCCACTTCTCTAGAAACACAACCAAAGCATATTCCTCTTAAAGAAGCATAATCATCAACTCTAACAATGTTCACTCAAGGGAGAAAAAGTCACATAGAAGTTGAATGCTATTTTATTTTTGTCCCTTTAAGTGTCCTACATTTTTCATAAAAATGAGACTATGATTATAAAGACATTTTTATGTAAATCTAAATTTTATGTCAATCAGCAGTCAGGCTTATAAAAAGATGACTGTGGGTCTTAAAATAATGTATGTAATGTTATAATTGGTGTGATATTTATTCATGTCACCTAGTTCATTATGTTTTTTTTTTTTTTTTAAGTGCTAATAGTAAACTACTCACAAGAATGGACTTGGCCAGCATATGGACAGAAAGGGGTCTGCGTGTGTGCACTGATGGGAAACATATATTACCTTCCTACACAGCATTTACTGTTGATATTTTTGCCCAAGTATGTTAAGGTACTCTGTTTATGATTAAACACAAAAAACATTAAAGGTATAATGAGGCCAGATGCCAACTTCAAAGTAACAAGAGTATAGGACACATTGAAAAATCTTGAGTTTTAAAGGTTAAATTTTAAAAAATTAATGTTTATTTATTTCAGAGAGAGAGAGAGAGAGAGAGAGAGTGGGGGAGGGGCAGAGAGAGAGGGAGACACATAATCCGAAGCAGGCCCCAGGCTCTGAGCCATCAGCACAGACCCTGACATGGGGACCCACAAACTGTGAGATCATGACCTGAGCTGAAGTAGGACGCTTAACCAACTGAGCCACCCAGGCACACTTAAAGGTTAATTTTAAGACAAAGAATTATTGAGTGGTTTCATTTAAAAGTAAAAACATAAAGGGGCGCCTGGGTGGCTCAGTCTGTTGGGCGGCCGACTTCAGCTCAGGTCATGATCTCATGGTTCATGGGTTCAAGCCCTGCGTCGGGCTCTGTGCTGACAGCTCCGAGCCTGAAGCCTGCTTCGGAATCTGTGACTCCCCCCCCCTCTCTGTCCCCTTCCCAGCTCATTCTCTGTCTCTATCTCTCAAAAAATAAATGAAAAAAGTTAAAAAAATTTTAAAGTAAAAACATAAGGAGTAGATTGTTCACTGTTCAAATCAGTACGAGAAAGTTTTCCTGAGGGCAGTGTAATGACTTTTTCGGGGAGGGGGTACAAAACCCAGAGTATGTTTGTCATTCCAACACATTGGTCTGTGTTATCATGACATGACTAAAAAGGGTAGAATGTTTCCCTTTACTTTCAATCAGCAGCATTTGAGCAAATTGGTAAATTTCCCTACGTTTCCAAGCATAATTGCCCGGAAGCCCTGAAATTTGGGCACTGGCTGAGTGTGCTTGCAGACAGAGGAGAAACAAATGATAGGGCCTCAGCCAAGTTCAGTCTACTCACTAGGTGGTCTGTGAGCTAGTCCACGATAAGAACAGAAGTTGAGAGTAGGCACTGAAAAAGTTTCATGCCACTTTAACATTGCTGCTATTTCTAAGCATGTGACCAGTGGGCTGATTTGTTAAATCTAATCATAAAGTAATTGAGCTTATTTTCTGTATGTCTTGCTTCTCATTTTTACTTCGTTTTTATAATTCATCCTCATTGCCTTTCACAAAGTAGTGGTATGCAACACATTGGAAATTAAAACAAAACAACAAAGATTCTTCACCACAGCTTGAGAAGCACTGATCTAAATGCTAACCACCTGGAGCCAGAATCCACCATGGAAGTGTCAGGACTGTCCCACACTGAACTACTAGTGGCCTGGCTTCACAGATGCCAACACTGTGTAAAAATGCTAGTGATTAACTTCTTAATTCACTGCTCCTTCCCAATTTAATTAGGGTGATCATTTTAGGGATGAGGATGGAAAGTGCCAAGTGGAATCTGGAACAAAATGGATCTAGGTTCAATCAAGTCTGTATTTTTATAGCAGAGGCTCAACTTTCTTATCTCTGTGATGTCAGCAGTCTCCCTTGCAGGGTCGTTGTTGAGGATCAAAGGAGGTAAGTTATGCAGAGTACCTGGCACATAGTAGGTGCTCAACAAGGGGAGAAAGGTTGGCCTTCTACCATCCTTTCTCCCTGAACACAACATACAAAGCTCAAGGTTGTTTAAATAAATGGCTGAAATTGACCCAAAAAGTCCTGATCAACAGTTTTTACAAATGTGTGTTCATCTTTTAATAGCATCTTTTGGGGGAGTCTTATGTTTTCTTGCTTTTATAAAACTTTTTATGAGTGCAGATTGCTATGAATATACAACCAAAGGAAAGATATAAATCTGTTAGATTTTTTCTCTACCTGATGAGCCCTATGGGAAAGCTGTGACAGTGGACAAGGGGATAATATCATAAGCCATTATTATTATCTCTATCAATGAAATGATTTATAATGATCATGGAGCAAGCTGTGTGATAATAATGAAGTCATTCCGTACAATTTGTAAAAGTCACATATGGTGATATACCACTTCCTACTGTTTTACATCTATTTATAACTCAATTATCTGGTGCTATTGTTAAGGGAGTTGTTTTGAGATTGAACAGTAACTGAGCCAAGCTATGGCAAAAAAAAAAAAATCTGTAAAAAATGCTTTTAGTTCATTCTGTTGCTCTGCAACCCAGTGTACAAATCTCTTTGATTTGAGCAAGTAGTTTGTGTTTAGCTTATAGATTAAATACAGTGTTTACTTTCATTTTCTACTTGCATATAGAAAAGTTTTTATATCTGGTGCCATTAGTAGCATGATTGCATTGTTAGATCCAGTGAAGGAATAAATTAGGCTCATTTGAGAAGAACATTTCTTGTCTGCTGCTAGGATACTGTTTCAGAAATTATCATTATGTTGGGTAATGACCACAAAAGTGTTAATGCCCTCAGCAATGTACCTCACTTACTTCCTCAATGACTCATTGGAAATCTAGGTAGCCATATTTTCAATTTATTTTTCTAGATTTTTTTTTTTTTTTTAGTTTAAGCACTACAAGTACTAGTTTTCCTCTCTGTTGTGTTTGTGCGTGCATGTGTGTTGCACAATTAAGTTGCATACTTTTTAATTGTAGTTTAATGATAGTTACTTTGACAGTTTGAGAATTGATTTTGTTTTTTCTAATTTGCCTTTGTTTATAGTTATGCGATATCCTATCAAATTATTTGGCTTTGAAGCAAAAACAATTAACAATACAGTGTTTGAATGATGTGGGAGTGTGCCGGATAAATATTTCTTCGAAGAACATTGTAGCAGACTGAAAATGAATCAAACTAATCATTGGTGTCCTACATTCAGAATGCTATCAGGAAATTGTTCCTCATACTAATACATTGTGTTGTGTTGGCTTCTATACAAGTTGACTTGAAGGAATTAACCAACTTTGTTATAAAAGGACAAATCCCTGAAAATACTATCTTCCAAAGCAGAAAAGAAAAAATGCCTTAGTGGAACCCTTGTGGTATTAACAATACTAGCTAGATAATGACAAAATTACCATTCTTTATATTAGAATATTTGTACTAATGTTGTACTGTGGAATGTTTAATATATTAAGCAAATTGTCTTCAACACCCTCAAAATGTGTGTAGGATTCCCCCAAGAAACAAGGGTGTTTAATAGGGGACAATGTCAGTCATTGACACCCATTATTAAAATAAGTAAACAAATTAAACTTTGTAAGAGATAGATATATATATATACGTATATATATATATATATATATATATATATACATATATATACATATATATATGTATATATATATACACACACACACACACACACACACATATATTCACATATACATACATACATACATATATAAATATTTTATTTATTTAAGCTATTTCCTACCCCAGCAAAGGGATGGTCATCATTTGATACAAATAAAGGATACTTAAAGTCCCATATATTTTTCTGGTCTAAGAGCAGAGTTATGGTCCAAACCAGAGCTGTGGTCTGTGGTGCCTACATAGTGGTTCAGGTTTTCCTTAGTCATCTTCATAGTCAGTTGAAGCTTATTCACACAAGGGTTCTGGAATAGAACAGGGAAAGAAAGGGCTTGGGCCTGATGTAGAGATAGGAGTAGGCAATGAACTTGGGTCTCTCATGCTCTCCTTAGTGAAACTTCAGGAAGGTGTTCATCACGCTCACTCCCACCAGGGGGTGCTTGACAAAATAGGTGAGAACTTCCCACCTGCAAGATCAACCCCCTTCTACATAGGTACTAGTCAACATAGGCCTCCCCAGCTATGGCTCAGACCTGGCAAGCAGCCCAGGAAACCAGGCCTGCTGTTGTAAGTTTTGACCCGGACAGCCACACACCCCCAATCTCTTTCATTGTCAATATCCTTCACCATCATGGTACATTTATTACACTGATGAACCTACATTGACACATTATTATTACCCTATATCCATAGTTTACATTAAGTTTCACTCTTGATGTACATTCAGTGGATTTGAACAAATGGATAATGACATGTATCCTTCATTGTAGTATCATATAGAATAGTTTCACTGCCGTAAAGATCCTATGTATTCTGCCTATTCATCCCTATCTCCATCCTAACCTTTGGCAACCACTGATCCTTTTACTATCCCCATAGTTTTGCCTTTTCCAGGACATCATATTTGGAAAAATACAGTATGTAGTCTATTCAGATTGGCTTCTTTCACTTAGCAATGTGCACTTAAGATTCTCCCATGTCTTTTCATGCTTGGTAGCTTATTTCTTTTTAGTGCTGAATAATATCCCATTGTCTGAATGTACCACAGTTTATTTAACCATTCACCTACTGAAGGACACCTTAGTTGCTTCTAAGTTTTGGCAAGGATAAATAAAGTTCCATGTGCAGGCTTTTGTGTGGATATAAGTTTTCAATTTCTCCAAAAATACCAATGAGGACAATTGCTGGATCATATGTTAAAAGTATGTTCGATTTTGCCAAATAGTCTTCCAAGGTGGCTATACCATTTTGCATTCCCATCAGCAATGACTGAAAGTCACTATGGCTCCACATTCTTGCTGGCATTTGATGTTAATATTTTGGATTTGGGCCATTTTAATAGGCATATAGTGGTATCCCATTGTTTTAATATTTAAGGCATTTTAAAAGGTTAATAATCTCAAAAGTTAATACTCAGAATAGAATGAACATCTGTCAAAAGATTTCCATGTCTAGAAAAGAAAGCCTTTTATTACAGTAAAATTTAATTATTTTATAGGAAATTGCTCTAAATATACAGTCATTGGAAAAGTTACTAGAAGAAAAGAAAAAAATTGTAGACTGAAGAGACTAAAATAGACTAAAATTTATTATTATCAACCTGACTTCTTTTCAAATGCTTGGTCCTAGAAATAAAGGCACTTTTGGCTTTCATTTATATGATTATGAACACTGGTACCTGATGTAAATTCAAATTTAGCACTGAGATAAAAAAAATAAGATAGCTTCTTAATCGGGCAATACATAATTTTTTATTGGCTAGTCCTTTGGCCAGAAGCAAAATAAGGAAACTAGCATTCTGAACTCATTTTTTCATTTGAGAAAAAAGTTCATATTGGGTTAACAAATGCAATTACATTTTATAGCTATAAAATTATTTCAACAGGACCATTAATTGCCCTCATGATATAACAAATAAAGTTTACTGCTAGCAACAGCTTATTTTGTTATTATCACATGGGAGCATTTTTCCTAAACTCTAATTTCAATAGATATTGGTTTAATTTATCAGAATTTTCCATTATTGTGTTTTTAGGTAATGTATTAAGTTATTACTCAAACACAATGGTGTCTGAGTTCTTATATATTACAGACTGAGTGACAGAAACAGAAACAGAATTATATCTCATTCTAGTGAAAATGACAGCAACATTTTTTTTCTCTAATAGCATCCTACAGGAGGCCCAAACTGATTTGCACTCTGCTGTCTATTTGTACAGTTAATTAATCCAAAAGAAGCATTTATTAACTTGAATTTTTAAAGTCGTCTTTTAAGATTATGTATCACTTAACAAACAAAAGTGAAAGAAGTCAATGTAGGAACCTGAAATATACTTAATAAGGGTAGATATTAACATATGCCCAACTATGAAAACTCATAGTTTCTCTTATTCTCTCTCTCTTTCCCCTCTTTCTCTTTCTCTTTATTTATAGATATATAAGGGTGAGGACAATAGAAAGGGAATGAAATCGGATGTTGTAGTAGTCTCCTATAATGGCTGTATCAAATTACCACAAGTGTAATAGCTTAAAACAATGCAAATTTAGGGGCTGCTGGGTGGCTCAGTTGGTTGGGCTTCCGACTTTGGCTCAGGTCATGATCCTGCAGTCTGTGATTTTGAGCCCTGTGTCTGGCTCTGTGCTCAGCCTGGAGCCTGCTTCAGATTCTCTCTCTGCCCCTCCCCCGATCACACTCTGTCTCTCTCTCTCTCTGTCTTTCAAAAATATGTAAACATGAAAAAAATGTTTTTTTAAAAATGCAAGTTTATTTTCTTACAGTTCTGGAGGTCAGATGTCCAAAACGGGTCCCACTGGGCTAACATCAAGGGGTTGGCAGAGCTGCCTTCTTTTCTGGAGCCTCTAGGGAAAAAAATCTCATTCTTCCCTTTTTACATAACATTAAAATGAGACTACAAAAAGGAATGAACTATTTGGATGATATTTTGATACAATATCTTGCCTTAAAATTATGCTTTTACCAAAGGTCATGATTAGACAAGATTAATGAGATTCAGAGGTTGGACATTTGTACTATGGCTTCAAATTTAGAATCATTTTAGATTTGTTCCCTGAATAAAGATCGAAATACAATTTCTCCCCTATCAAGTTATTGATACTAGAATAGAAACTCAGTGGTTCTACTGGACCATATTCTTCCTGCAACCTAACATCTTGTAAGCGGAAGTTCCTTGTTTGTATTCTCAGTAGGTGTTGACCTGAAAAGTCACACATAATGAGAGCATTGCTGAAGTAGTAAGCCTGTCATTTTTATAAAACTTCAGCCAATAGTTTCCTGATATCAGCAATAGATTCAAAAGATAGAAGAACAAGTGACTATCCCGAAATCCTATGACCTCAATAGAGTGTGAAATTAATGAATGCAATCCTCAAGAGGGATGGGTGGTAGAGGCATAGATATTTGCAATTTGTCTGACCGCTTTCAGTAACAGGAAGTTACATCGATTCGATAACGAAATGAAATTAATTGATGTCGGTTTGTCAAATATAGTAAATAGCGTTTTATATAAGTGGCAATTTGTACACAGATATGACACAGACAGTTCATGCTCTCATATATTTTAGTGAATCATATCAGTTATTGTAATGTCCCAGATTTTTGAGACTTGCAAACATGTCGTTTTAAAAATAAGTGCAGAAAGGTAGTAAGTATACAGTGATGGTAGAAAGTACTGACTTTGAAATCTGGCCACCATGTTTTAAATCTAGTTTGACCTATCACTCATGGATAGGTTATTTCACCTGTCTGTGTCTCAGATTCCCCATCTACAAAATGGGCAAAATAATAGCCTTTATATCAATGGGCTACTGTCAAGTATATATGAGAATTACGTGTGAAATATGTAGCAAATGGACTACATTTGATAAACAAACAAAAATATTAACTATTACTCTATAGAAGTTGACCTTATTGTAGATGTTTAGTCTAGATCATATGATACTCAAATTCATGCTCAAGAAAAAAAATCATGAATTTTTCTTGCAATTAAGGAAGTCCAAGAAAAAGAAGTAGATTTTGTTATATCCTTGTTTTAAGCCAACATCAACTTTTAGTCTTCAAACTTTAAGAAACAGTCATGGTTTTGTTAATTGGAAATCTTGTGTACAAATATTCAAAGAAGTCAGCAAAAAGACATGAGATGTTCTAAAATTTTAATAACCAAGTATGTTTGTTAATAGACTTTGAAAAGTTCATTTTATTAAATTTGACTTTTATGCTAAATTTAACTTTTGTTTAAGAACATATTTGCTTATATATATTGACTTTAAGTAGTGCCGTCAGTATATTCCTTCTAATGCCAGGGATAAATATTTTTAATACCTAAAACTGGATCATGAGCCTGGATGAGTCAGTCAGTTAAGCGTCCAACTTCAGCTCAGATCATGATGTTGCGGTTCGTGAGTAGGAGCCCCACGTTGGGCTCTGTGCTGACAGCTCAGAACCTGGAGCCTGTTTCAAATTCTGTCTCTCTCTCTCTCTCTCTGTGTCCCTCCCCAACCCATGCTCTGTCTGTCTCTCTCTCTCTTTCTCAAAAATAAATAAACATTAAAAAAAAAAAAAAAACTAAAACTGGATCAAAATCGGAAGTAGGAATTACTAAGACCAGCTTCTAGTGTGAATGTTTTTTTAAGTACATGTCCCCTGCCTATTCATCACATCAGGAAGCCAGTGAAAGGAGACATTTGTTGGTTGGGATTAGACACCAGTATCTGGGCACTTCAGCAGATTGTACTGGAAGATTTGAAGGGGAGGAAATGGTCACTTTAGTGCAAATCATTCTTGGCTATGGAATCAAAAGTGATTAGGCTGTAAATCTTATTCTCTCTTCTATCATGGAGATTTTCTTCTACTTCTGTCATTGATTTTCTTTTATTGGTTGTCAGTTTATGTTTTTAAATGTCTTTTCTTCATAATATAATTCTATGAAGCTATATATGATTAATTCCATTGCTGTTAAAGAAAGGTTTCCTTAAAACATGTTGTAAATTTACAATCAGGAAAGAATAAAGTCATAGAACTAGTGGTATGCAGTTTGTACAGGGAGCTCTGGTTTTTACTCCTCTTGGTCTATGATGACCTTAAATTATACTGAGCTCCTCAGACTCTGTTCCCTGTATGATAGGTAGCAATGAAGCCCGATCTTTACATGAAGAAAAATAAATAAATAGAAGAATGTGGGAGAGAAGTTATGGCAGAAATTTTTTCCTTATTATAAGCAAACCATTTTATAGAGTTGTGCTGGTGTAAACACCAGAGAGAAAGGGTATGTTATAGAGTTATCATGATACTTCATGGGTTGTTGATGAGTTTTCACCATAGGTTGAAATACCACATAGCATGTTTTTCCCTAAACATGACTATTATTTCCTGTTTTCATGGAGTATAAAATGTTGTTTTTATCTGGCATGGTACATCTTAACCTATGAGCTGGAAGAGGAAAATATGTTCTTTGAATTGTGCATCCTCCTGATGAAATTGTGGCTGTCAATCTAAACTTTGTGTTGTCATTATTGGTCATTTTTAGTGACAAATGAAACCTTTCTAAAAGAAACTTAATAGTACCTTGGGTCTAACCGGCAAATGTGATTGCAGAACACTGAGACTGGAAGAAGTATCTTGTACATTAGGTTGATATTGTAAAATCACAGTTGAATTAATTTTGCACTCTTAGGATGAAAATACTCTTGATGTGTGAGACTTCCAAAAAGACTTGCTTTCTGTTATTTATCTGTTATGTTCCAATACTCCAGTTTTTAATTCACTTAACTCATGAAAAACAATTCCAGGCCTATTTGTGACAACATGGATGGACCTAGTGGGTATAATGCTAAGTGAAATAAGTGAGAGAAAGACAAATACCATAGGCGTTCACTTATATGTGGAATCAACAAAACAAAACAAAACAAAACACTCGAACAAATAAACAATACCAGTACAGACTCTTTTTTTTTCAATATATGAAGTTTATTGTCAAATTGGTTTCCATACAACACCCAGTGCTCATCCCAAAAGGTGCCCTCCTCAATACCCATCACCCACCCTCCCCTCGCTCCCACCCCCCATCAACCCTCAGTTTGTTCTCAGTTTTTAAGAGTCTCTTATGATTTGGCTCTCTCCCACTCTAACCTCTTTTTTCTTTTCCTTCCCCTCCCCCATGGGTTTCTGTTAAGTTTCTCAGGATCCACATAAGAGTGAAACCGTATGGTATCTGTCTTTCTCTGTATGACTTATTTCACTTAGCATAACACTCTCCAGTTCCATCCACGTTGCTACAAAGGGCCAGATTTCATTCTTTCTCATTGCCACGTAGTACTCCATTGTGTATATAAACCACAATTTTTTTTATCCATTCATCAGTTGATGGACATTTAGGCTCTTTCCATAATTTGGCTATTGTTGACAGTACAGACTCTTAAACACAGAGAACAATTGATGGTTGCCAGAGGGAAGCAGGTAGGGGATGGGAAAATAGATAAAGGGGATTAAGAAGTACAAACTTCCAGTTATAAAATAAGTCATGGAGATGAAAAGTACAGCATAGGAATATTGGCTATAATATTGTATAATGTTGTAGTGTGACAGATGGTGACTATGCTTATTATGGTGAGCACTGAGTAAATAATGTATAGAATTGTTGAATCAATACGTTGTACACTTGAAACTAATAAAACATTGTATGCCAACTATACTTCAATAATGATAATAAAACAATTTCAGGCCAAACTCATTTTCCTTACTTACCATGTCAAGTTTAACTTTATCTTCAGTAATGTTTTCAGATATTAAATGGGACTGCTTGACCTCTGTCAGAACATGGCATTTCATGAATACTATTCTATCAACAACAAAATAGTGGGCTGGAGGTACCTGGGTGGCTCAGCCTGTTAAGTGTCTGATTCTTGATTTTGGCTGAGGTCATGATCTCACAGTTTGTGGGATTGAGCCCCACATCAAGCTCTGAGCTGACAGCGCGACAGTGTGGAGCCTGCTTGAGATTCTCTTACCCTCTCTCTCTACCCCGCCTTGGTTGTGTGCTGGCACACACGTGCGCGTGTAGTCTCTCTCTTTCTCAAAATAAATAAACTTAAAAATAATAGGAGCCTGGCTCAACTTAGTCTCATTTCTCCTTATTCTTCTGAATACCTCTTCAGTTCATTTCAGAAAAACCTAATTATTATCTATTGTATGCAGTTTTCTAAAACTGAGGGTCCTTTCCTTAGCTGCTGAATACTTTCCTTCGTTGACTTAATTATGCTTTCAAAGGTACGTGGTGTCAGGTAAGAAATAACACATTCAATAATGCTAATTTATTGACATTTATACATAAGTACAATATTTTTTATAATGTACTTCTGTTGTAAACCTGAGTATGTCACATGTTTTTTTGGTTTTTTGTTTCAATACATTTTCACCTTAGCTAGGGTGGCCATATAATTTATTGTCCATAACAGAACACTTTGAGTTTGAAAGAGGAAGTTACTAATAATTATGCCAGGTCAATAGATACAAACTGAGCCGGTCCTGGGAAAACTATGTTCCTTGGAGCAAATCCAGGTCACCACCTGTTTTTGAATAGCCCAGAGACTAAGAGTAATGTTTTTCATTTTTTGATGGCTGGAAAAAATCAAGAGAAGAATAATATTTCATGACATATTAAAGTTATACAAAATAATTTGTGTCCATAAATAGAGTTTTATTGGAACACAGTCACATCAAATCATTTATATATGGTGTATGGCTGCTATCACGCTACAATGGCAGAAACACAGCATATTGCCTAGAATATTTACTGTTTTAATCTTTAGAGAAAAAGCGCACTGACCCCTGAGGCAGAATAATCCCAACCATAGCCCAACTGAGACCATTCATTTCAATTGGACAGGATCTTTCTTTTCGAATAGTGCCAGTTAAGTGGCATGTCTGCAAAGAATGCTTGCATGTATTATGATAATACGTATTATGATAATACGCACGATAGTACTGATGCCAATGCCAATGATGATGTTTCTGGTAATATATTTACCTACCCTGTAGTTTCCTATGGACGAGAAACTCTTCCAGGTCATATTTTTGGATCTGCTAGTCTTTTAGTCCTTCAACAATATACTTTTGCACATAATTTTTCAAGCTGTTAATTTGTTTTATGTATAAAAAATAGGTTTCTCTTCAAGAACCAGACTGCTTCCATTTTCTCTGACAAAAAAATTGTCAGGCAACCTTGAAAACAATTTTGAGTTTTTGTCTGAATGCTTTTAAAAGTGTGGGGTAGAGCAATATTTTAAAGTAACCTCATTCTGTCTCTTTGGTATTGAATTAAAGGAGTTACAGGAATTCTAGCTCGTTGTCCAATAGGCCAGATAAATTTCCTCTTTAAAGTGAGTCATTTATTTGTTGGCTAATTAACAAGTCATGTGCTCTCATAAAAGTTAACACAATTGGCTCATTTGCAGCATCGTTGTCTATTAAGTTTAACTGAAACTGTGAGCTTATTGAGCCTACTTACCATCTTCTAGATTAAGTTGGATTTGCCAGTAGGCACATGTAGAATATTTTTAGGAACTACACAAAATACAAAAATCTGTATATATAGAAATTAAATTAACTGGAACTTAAATTACCATCAGAATAATAACAGATATGTTGTTCTTGTACATTTGTTTACTGATTAGATGGTTCAGTGTTGTCTCCTGTGAAACGCAAGACAGTTAGCAAACGGCAGCCAGTGTGAGCTGGAGGCTGGTGAGGAATGAGGTCTGAATTAGTATTCTCCTGGCACCAAAAATGTGCCATTCATATCTTTTCACTTAAAACACTAATTGCATATAATAATTCTAGGTTTTAGTTTTAAAAAGAACCCTTCATGTATAGGGTACTGTAGAACTATTCAGTTCATATGTCAACCCTAATTAAAACCTATCTCAGAATTCATTAAAATCAGGCTCAACTGTTTAACATCTCTTACAGCAGTGCACCTTTAGATGAAAAAACACTGCACTCTCCATTTTTTCCCTTTTCAGTCTTTGTTGTGTAATTAATAGAAACCATTAATTTGGAAGGATGGATTAAAAATGGAATAAATAGTATAGGCTTTGTGTAATTCTCTAAAGGTTTTCTATGTCATAATCAAGGTGAAGAAAAAATGCTTATTGCAAATGTCCTGAGCTGTCAGAACTATATATTTAGAATCATTAAGTCTTTGGTAACCTGTGAAAATAAAATACATAATGAGGATAAAATTAAATGGATGATAGAATCTGAGCTTCAATGACTTGAAGGAAAAAAAAAAAAAAACCACAAAACTCCTAACTTCAGTTCTTACATGCTAGTCAAAGGGAAATAAAACTCTTCACTTTTTTTTCTTTTCACATTTTAGCACAGAAAATTACTGTTAGTCATCTCAACTGATGATTTAAGATTTTATCCAATTTGTAGTGTGGTGACGGAAATTTACTGAAATGGTTCTAGTAGAAGTTGTAAGTATATATGATGAAGAATGCTGAGTCTTTTGTTATTCAGAGAAAACCAAAAGAAAATATGATTGGCTGAGTAACTGAGAAATAAAATATATGCTTCCCATGAGGGCAGAAGTGTGAGAAGTTCTGTGTCTTCACATCAATACCAAAGTGGGTCCTCTTACATTCCAGAAGAAAACCTTGAGGAAACATCCACAAACAAAAGCCTAACTCCTGTGGATGTATCTTAACGCAGGCATTTGCCATAAACTCATAGCTTAAACAAAGAACACTTATTTCCCACATTTCTCGAGCTCAGAAGTCCAGCATCAAGGTGCTGACAGATTCAAGGTGGGCTTAGAGCTGCTTCCCGGTTCATGGACTGCAGTCTTCTTGCTATGTGCTCACACGTTGAAAGAGCCAACAGTTCTGCGAGATCTCTGTTATAGGGCACTAATCTCATTCATAAGGGCTCCTTTCTCATGACCTTCACCTCCCAAAGGCCTCACTTTTTAATACCATTATATTGGGTGTCATTATTTCAGCATATGAATTTGGGGGGGGACACAAACTCTCAAGCCATAACAAGGTGATGATAACCCTGAGAGTGGCTCACAATGAAGCCATTGTGTTAGGTCACCTATTATATATCAAAACAAATAATGAAGAGGTTAAAACAATAATCACAGGTTAAAATGAGGAAATTCCCTAAGTTATTCTTTAAAGATATAGGAACAAATCTTTCTACTTGTTGTTTTGTCCTGGGAAAGCTCCATCAAGGAAGTGTAGAGACAGACTTGTAATATTTTGATTCCTGCTCCTGGCTCTATCTTCGGCCATAAGGAATAAACTATTTGTATGTGGGGCCTCCCAGTAAGCTCACATTTTATCCCTGTCCTGAATCACCTTTTCAGCTAAAGGTTACTAGGAGCTGCAATCTGTGGTGCTTGAATGGGAAAACCTATCTTGGACCATCATAAAATTGACACCAACACCCTGCAGACTCTGTCTTCATCCTCAGATTGTTCCTGGAATTTCTGCATAAAAAAATTTCATGCACTAAAAATTCATACACAAATTAAAAAGATAATTTAACTCAATAATTTTGGACTTTCAACAAAGAAAAACTCATATTGTCACAGGAAACATGTTTCTTCGAATGCCTAAACATCTCATTAAGGGCACGTAGTTGATCCCAGTGATGTTATGAATTATTAGTTAATTTCTTAAAAATTCATAAAACTTTATTTATATCCTCGTCTATTTCCCTGAGTCTGGAACATTTACCAAGATTGATGTCGGTCTAGAACAGCAAAAACTGCCTTTCATGAGCTAAGAGTGTAGTGGGAAAGATGGACAAGAAGCATGTTCAAGGGGCGGGACTTTACACCTATGCCAAAAAAAAAAAAATAGGGCAGAATGAATTTTTAATTTTTCAAAATTACACTATTTGTTATTTTTCACTTTTGGAAATCAAGTTATTAATTTTAGAGCAAGAGTTCTCAGGACATAGTATTCTCCTAACCATTATATATTTCACAGAAGTTCTGAGACTTTCTCATCATCATTGCCATCTCTATCTTGAAATCTTTTTTTTAAATTTTTTAACATTTATTCATTTTTTGAGAGACAGAGCATGAGTGGGGGAGGGGCAGAGAGAGAGGGAGACACAGAATCCAAAGCAAGCTCCAGGCTCTGAACTGACAGCACAGAGCCCAACATGGGGCTCAAACTCACACACTATGAGATCATGACCTGAGCTGAAGTAGGACGCTTAACGAACTGAGCCACCTAGGTGCTCCCCTATCTTGAAATCTTAAAACAAAAATCCACTCCCCAAATCATAGCAATCCTTCAGACTTAACAGTTATGACAGAAATTGGCTAGCTACTAACCAAACCGGTTTTCCTTTCTGCATTATGTCCACAGCTAGACTTCATTTCTAAGCTTTTCTTGAAGTTGGGTGGTACCACCAGGTTGATGTCTGGTTTCACTGGCCCACAGATTGTGAATGGAAGTGATGTTATCCTACTGTGAGGCCTGGCTCAGGAAATCAAAAAGAATGAAGAAAGTCCAGAAATTTGGGAGTTGAAAGGGATGAAAAAGTGGATGCCTGCCACTGTGCTTCTAAAAGTAAGAAATAAAATTGAAGTAGCTTTGGAGGTCCAAGGGTCCATGACAAAGATCAGATTAAGAGTATGGCTTTTTTACTGAAATAGGAATTAGATTTCCAAATCTTCTACAAAGGAAGTCCTAAACTCCCGCAGCAACTTCAGGTATGGTGATAGTGATCAAGAAAGAAGTTCCCATAGGGTGCAGGAAGGGCCGGGGAGAAAACCAGAGAAGGGAGATGTTAAAAAAAAAAAAAATTAAACTCAGAGTCTAATCAAGAAATGTCCCAATTCTCCTGGGTAGGGCCCCTTCAAAATATTTGCTCTGCAGAATTTCATCAATTCTTGCCACTGTCACTTTTTTTCTTTTCTGAATGGAAGATTTTATTGTGGTTATCTTATTTTTCACTACCTTTGTACTTGGCTCTATGTATGGTTTGGAAGTAGGGAATGGAAGTATGTTGTTTTATATTCACAAGGGTTATCAACTTTTAAGAGCCATATTTGGACTTAATGGAGAGGTTTTGCATGACCAGAAGATACTGGACTTCTTGCTGGATGCAATGGCTGAGCAAAACTTTGAGGGAGTGGAAGAATGAGTTCTGTATATGGGAGGAAAAGGAATATAAACTTTTAGTGACTAAAAGAGAAGATGAGGAGAGACTAGCTAAATTTAACAAAAATCCATTTCCTCTTTCTCCTTGGCACACATTTTCCAGCTTTTCTTGACTTAGGTTAAAGCCGGAAGTCTGAGTGCTAATTGATGGAATATAGATATGATATATTCCATGTCTAAGTCTAGCCTATAAGAATTTCTTGCATGTTCCTACTCTTTCTCTTCTTTTGCCTTGCCATTAAATACATAATGACTGGGTTGACTATTGAAGCTATGTTTAAAGATGGCAGAGGATTCATCAACATGGGTCCTGATTATCTGCAAGGAGAATATCCCCACTCATCCATGCTGCTACTTGGTTAGTGCATAAATGAGAAATAAATCTCAACTGAGATAAGTCATTGAGATTTCAGCATTTATCTGTTACATAAAAGTTAGGGTGCCTAAAAATATACACTAGTAAAAATAGACAGCTTTTAAAAGTCCCACTGAAAATAGCATTTTTTAAGATTAAGAAATCCAGCATAGTTTATTGCTGAATTCAATTGAGATTGTGTTTGAAATGGTAAAATTTTGGATTATGTTACCATCTCAACAACTAAACAACTATTCTGTTTTCAATAACACTGCTGTTATTGGCATGGGAAGCCAATAGAGTTAATTTTCTAATATTCCAATGGAGACATTTTGTATGGGTTTCTGGAAAGAAATAGAATATTTGGTTGCAAAAATTACAATATTACACACAAGGTTGACCATTTGTACATTAACAAATTCTTCAGCAGAATGAATAATTCCAGTTAGAAACATTAGGACAAACAAAATGAGTCTTTGACCAGTGTTAAAACTGGGTAAGTCTTTAGAGAAAACAGAAAAGAAATTGCAAGAATGATGGCATTCATTAAGGTTCAGCTTCAAAACTGCCCCTACCTTAACTTTCTGGCTGGAATTCTGTCCTGGAAAGAAATCAGTAGAGACTTTGGGATAAGGATCCATGCCTTGATGTATTGCTCCCCTTCTCCCCTTCTGCTCCCCTTCAAAAGGTCCTCTGATTTGGCAAGAAATATACATATTCACAACTCTTTTTAAATAACTTCCTCAGAACACAGGTGAACCAATAGTGCTGGTACTGATTTTTGTAATCCTGAATCCTTATGTGGTAGATCATTTATTTATTTAACAAATATTTACTGAGCATCTATGATGTGTCAGGCACTGCTTCTGAATATTAGAGACACAGTAGTGTTCAAAACATGACAATCTCTGCCATCATGGCATGTAGTCTGAGGGGAAAGGCAGAACACTGAAAAGATAAATGGGTAAATTACACGGTGCTAGTGACAAGTGCTAAAGAGAAAAATAAAATGAAGTAGAAGAATACGTATAATTGGGATGGAAACTACAATTTTAGAAAGAGTAAGATTTCACTGAAATGGTGTCACTTGAGGAAGCCTAAAGGAAGGTATGGTCTAACCCGTGTTGGTACACAGGAAAGTTATTCCAAACAGAAGGAAGAGCAGGGGTGAATACCTGACATGGGAGCATGCCTGACATGTGTGAGGAACCCTAAGGAGGCTAATGAGATCAAAGCCAAATAAATACAAGGGAAGAGTTGGAGGGGATGATGACTTAAAGATCATGAGATACTGGGTGACATAAGACTTTATGATTCATAACAAAAATTTTGGTTCTGGGGTACCTGGTTGGCTCAGTTGGTTAAGTGTCAGACTTCAGCTCAGGTCACGATCTCATGGTTCAGTTTGTGAGTTCAAGCCCTGCATCGAGCTCTCTGCTGACAGCTCAGAGTCCGCTTAGGATCCTCTGTCCCTCTTTCTCTTCCGTTTCTCCACTTGCACTCTCTCTGTCTCAAAAATAAATAAATAAACTTAAAAAAAATATTTTGGTTCCACTCTGAGTGACCTGGAGAAATTGAGATCTGCCGATCTTATGGAATTACTGTGGCTCCAGTGTTGAAAACAGAGTGAAGAAGCCCAGATCAGAATCCAGGTGAGCCTTCTGAAGGTTATTACACAAATCCAGGCAGGAGATGATGTGGCTCAGACCAGGGCCATGATTGGGAGGAGTCATCACAGTCTAGGTATGTTTTGCAGCTAGAGCTGACAGGATTTAATGAGGGACCAGATGTGGAGTCTCAGAGAAAGGGAAGAGGCAAAACTTTTGGCCCTGAAAGAATGGAATTACCATTTCCTGAGATGGGGCTGATAGCAGGAGGGGCTAGTTTAGAGGGAAATAGGAAGAGACCAGATTTAACATATTTAAGCTTGGGATATTTACTGGATATTTCAAGTGGAACTACTGAGTATGTGCTTGGGTATATGCCTTGAGTTCACCGCAGCCTTTTGGGCTGGTGATGCAGATATGGAGCGGCATAGACACTGCTTAGGACTCAGAGATTGAATGATATCACTTCGGGATTAAGTGTAGCAAGACAAAAGAAACAGTCTGAGGACTACACTCTTATGTTTAGGTATTTAGAAGAAAAGGAGGAACCATCAAAGGCTCTGAAAAGGAATAGCTAGAATTATAGGAGAAAAATGAAGCAAACATGGTCTCATGGAAGCCAAGTACTGAAAATGTTTCAAGATGGAGCAAGATATCCATTAACCAGGTTGAGTAAAACGAGCGCTGAGAAATTATATTTGGATTTAGAATGTGGAGATCATCGATGACACAGTTATAGCAAAGCGTGGGGACAGAAACCTGATGGGAATAGATTCAACAGAGGAAAGAAATAGTTGGAGGCAGTATCCCCTTTGCATTTGATGGATACAAGTGATAAGGTTGTGGCCATAAATTAAAGTAGACTTCAGTATTTTGACATACATTGCTCCAAATGAGGACTCCAGCTCATACTTATCAAATATTTATTGGAATTTACAATTAGCATGAAACTGTCATGTTGGGAGATCAAGCTTCAATGTTACCTTTTCTGTGAAGTCTTTTCTGCCTCCCTCATACAGTTCATTGCTGTGGTTTTTGTGCTCCTGAACATTTCATTAATGTATTTGCAAAATTCGTGTTGTAGTATTGTGTTGCAGCATTTGCAAAATTTGTGTTTAATCATTTATTTCTATGTTTGTCTCTCCCATTACATCGGGAGTCCCTCAACTTTATATAAAAATACAGTGTTTTGGTAAAAGTATGCACTCAATAAATGTGTGCTGACTGAATATTATTTTAAGTTAGTCTAAATTATGTAGGGCAATACAAAAAGGAGAATTTATTGGGTGTTGAGGACTATAAGAGTCCTCATTCACTTTTCCCAAGATCTAAAGCCTGGCACTTTCAGGAAATAATGGCACCTACTTCTTGGAATGTAGTTGTGCATTGTCCCTTTTATTATGAAATAAAGGCCTTACAAAATAATTAATCATGAATGTGCCATTCAACTAATTATTATGCTTTTATATTTTTTGTTTCTTTTTCCCCTCAGATTACCAAAATTGTTTCTTTTTCTCATTATAACATTATTCAAATGATGAACTTAATACTTTTATATATAACAGAATCTAGGTAAAGTTTTTTTTCTGTGGGACAGAAATCTGGAATTCAGTTGACAGACTTTTTGAAAATTTCCATGTCCTTGGAGTTTATGAGTGCTCAAATTAACATTACTATAATTTCAATTTAAAAGAGAGACAGTTGATCTGATTTGGAATACTGGGTGCTTCTGTGAAGCTGCTTTCCCAAGGATGATTAGTTTTGATATTAATTTTTAATAGGGCTCTTTTACAGCTTGCTCGCACATAAGATCCTATTTGAGGCATTGAATTTGAGTATAAGAAAAATGCCTATTAAGACTAAGATATTAAATATGTATATAAAATCTTTTATGCTTCTCTACACTTTAAACAAATAATTGTCATGGATGCCAAACTATCTTTAAGAAACCCCTTACTTGAACTACGCACTGAAAAAAGTGTATAGGTTCAAATTCATATGTTAATTCTGTTGTAAATAACATCAGACAAATATTTTGTGACTGAGACTTTTTGTTTCTTTTGATTGTTGTTTTTAAAGAGGAAACTTTAGGCAAAGAAATTGCTTGCACATGTTTTATCTATCATTTATCTATCTATCTATCTATCTATCATCTATCTACTTAATCTATCTAAAATCTACCTTCCCAAATTGAATTCCAGTCCTTATGAAAATCACCTTTAGAATTTATAGCAACTTCACTATACTTTTCAAGACTACATCAAATAAAATATAATTCTGATGAATTGTTCATTATATTTGTTTTAATGAGCAGCTGAAGAATTTTGATGTAGAAGATCCTACACCAAATATGCAGGCATAATGGAAATATTTTCTCAGATTATAGTTAAAATAGATAATCTTTTTTTTAATGTTTATTTTTGAAAGAGAGAGAGAGACAAGAACATGAGCAGAGGAGGGGCAGAAAGAGAAGGAAACACAGAGTCCAAAGCAGTCTCCAGGCTCTGAGCTGTCAGCATAGAGCCTGACACGGGGCTTGAATTCATGATCTGTGAGATCATGACCTGAGCTGAAGTTGGATGCTTAACAGACTGAGCCACCCAGGCACCCCCGAGAATCTTTACTAAATTAGCATAACAGCAAATGTATAATGACTTTCCATGTGTGACTTTTTACAAACTTACCTGCTTACAGGTATGTGTCATGGACAATTTTCACTTGGTTAAATAGTATCTGAATGCTCTACCTCTTTGGAAAGGTCTGTGAATAGATCTTAGTAGAAGAAAGGACCCTATCTGCTGTTTCTAAAACTCAGGCAGGGTAGATTGTCCTGCATCTGGCAGCTTAGTTCTTGAGCATATAAACTTAGGTTTGGCCAACTGCTCAGGACTTTGGATCTTGAGCAAGTGAAACAGATATGGGAACAGTTAGATATTACCTACAGTAGCAGTAGTAGAGCTGAGATCCAATAGAAGTGGCAGATGTCTATAGATGTGGTGTCCTTACCTGTGGCATGACCATAGTGGTGTGCTTGATTGCCTATTGGCTGCATTTGCAGTTACATTTCCTGTCTTGGTGTCATTCTGTTTTCCAGATTTTCCATCATTCTGAAAGCTACCCACAATTCTTCCAATGAATTCCTTTTCTGCTCAAGTTAGCCAGTCTGTTTCTGCTGTTTGCAACCAAGACTGATAGAGTATGACATATGAATATACTGATATCACAGATGTAGGAAACACTGAGACCCCTTAAAATACATTTTTATTTGCATCTGAAAAACATTCTGCAATGTTTCTGGTAACCTGAAATCAAGAGTTAAATTCGCAAAGATTTTGGGATGTGTGTGTGTGTGTGTGTGTGTGTGTGTGTGCAAACATCACCAAAAGCTTATACCTGACAATCACAGATGGTCTGAGTCTTTATTTTATTGTGCATATTCATAAAATGATGACCTATTCAAATTCAGATTTTCTTTTCTTTCTAAGCAATTTCAGCAATTGCCTGGGAGAATTCATTGTTAACTATCACATAGCAATGGAAGTTTTCTCTTTTATTATGTTATGTGATGAAATGGAATATTTTTTTTTTTTTTGAGAAAAGGGCATGATATACCACTTTCAAAATCTAATTTTAGATGAACAAAAATTAAACTTTTAAAGAAACAAGAGGAATGACAACTTGGAAAATACAGAATAGTAACCTTTATTCACATCACTGTATTTACTAATTATAAATGGAAAAAGTTGAAGTCACATTGCAGAGATTTTTCTATTTCATGGTAGATCCAGGTAGCAGGAAATAAACACACACACACACACACACACACACACACACACCAGAAGTCTCTGGCGACATATTCCTACTATTTTTCCTGTTAATCTCTGTCTCTCTCTGTCTCTCTCTCTCTCTCTGTCTCTTTCTCATCTCTCTCTCACCCCCTCTTCCCTCCTCCCTCCCTCTCCTCTCCCCTCTCTTTCTTCTTTTCCTTCTCCCTTTTTTTCAGATTTAAGGCCAGGTTGACTTCTTTTAAAACATTTTTTTTTTTAATGTTTATTTATTATTGAGAGACAGAGAGAGAGCATGAGCATGGGAGGGGCAGAGAGAGGAAGAGACACAGAATCTGAAGGAGGCTCCAGGCTCTGAGCTGTTAGCACAGAGCCTGAAGTGGGGCTTGAACTCATCAACCGAGTGAGATCATACCTAAGCCGAAGTCAGACACTTAACTGACTCTGCCACCAAGGCGCCCCCAGACCAGGTTGACTTCTTAGAGAAAGCCTTCAAGAAACAGATGCCTTCTTCTCTAGTTTAGTTATAGTCGTCTAAGCATCCAGATTAACTGTCCCAGACAATTCCTTTTAGATGGCTGTTTGAAGGTTGCCTAATCACACTTTCCTATGAGTGAATGAATGAATGGATGGATGCCGAATGAACATTTCAAGTTATCTGACAAAGGTAACTGTCTTGTCAGTCTAAACTAAATTTGATTTGTAAAATATCCGAAATCAACAGATGGCAGATTCTTCTTGAAGTGATAACTATCTTGAGAATATACCTCAAAAAAGAAAATGAAGGGGCGCCTGGGTGGCGCAGTCGGTTGAGCGTCCGACTTCAGCCAGGTCATGATCTCGCGGTCCGTGAGTTCGAGCCCCGCGTCCGGCTCTGGGCTGATGGCTCGGAGCCTGGAGCCTGTTTCCGATTCTGTGTCTCCCTCTCTCTGCCCCTCCCCCGTTCATGCTCTGTCTGTCTCTCTCTGTCCCAAAAATAAATAAAAAACGTTGGAAAAAAAAAAAAAAGAAAAGAAAATGAAGACCACTGTTTATATTCTTGTGTTACTTGACAAAAAATATATATTTGTGTAGGGACCAAGGGCTAGCCACCTCAAGAGGTGCCACTTTGGCATGCAGATTATGGCAAACTGATCAAGGCACAAAAGACTCAGGAAGAAACTTGACCTTCCCTCTAAATGCCTAAAAGGTTTTAGATAGAGGACTTGCTCCAGGCAGAGAGCTACCACCATAGATAACTACATTATAATATGAACTAGGTGTGATTGACTGGGAGGATCCTAGCAAGGCTTTACTTGATCAAGGTCTAAGTTCCTTTGCTTCTGAAAGGCCAGTAAACATTTGTTTACCAAACATTTAACTCCATTCTTCCTATGAATTGCTTTCTTTCCCTTTAAAGTCCCAGACCTCCACCCCTTTCTCCTGAGTCCAGTTTGACCTAAATAGCCTCATTTTGCCTGACTGTCTTTGGAATTTCATGTCTCTGTGGATTCCCTGTACATCCAAAATTAAATTTTAATTCTTTTGTTCATCTGTCTCATGTCAATTTAATTTTTGGTT
Organism: Neofelis nebulosa; assembly: GCF_028018385.1. Taxonomy (NCBI): domain Eukaryota; kingdom Metazoa; phylum Chordata; class Mammalia; order Carnivora; family Felidae; genus Neofelis; species Neofelis nebulosa. The sequence goes on along the minus strand of NC_080783.1, from coordinate 163,087,806 downwards.
CAGTTAGAAGAACCTTGATTGACAGAGGAAATATTTTCTCTCCTACATTTGCCATATGTTAAGCCATAGAATCTTTCTAATATATTGTTAACATTGAATTGTGAGAGAATAGAAATTTCTGAACACACATGCTAGTTGGTCTATCTATAAACTAGAAATATACATTTCTAGGAAAAAAATGTTTTTCCAAATTAAAAAAAAAAAAAGTCTTTCTCCTTGTCACCATTCAAAGTTATTAGACAGTAAGACTTCCCAAAGCATAAACTAGTTATCTATCTGTCCACAGGAAAGATGTATCCCCAGAAATAAATTTGATTCCAAATCTTTAAAAAAAATCTGCTTTTCTCCATGTCAGCATTTAAAGCAGGTGCCATCTTCTGATTAATTAAACACAAGATGTTACTTATTCTAAAATCTTAGCAAATAAAACTTAAACAGAAACTGTTGGCTGCACTGTTGTCATTTCTTCTTCTTTTTGAATCATCCCGAACACCACATGGCTGGCTTGCAGGCTTATTTTCCAGATGACTGATAGCTATGTGATTTTGTGTTTGTGGATGTGAGTGTGTGAACTATTTTGAAAGACATGAGCTTGAAGCAGTTCAAATCTCTGGCAACAATTTCTTAAGGAGTATGTCATATATGAGCTATTGACCACATTTTTGCCAGGTCACTTGTCAAATGAGTGGTAGGGAGATGTCAAGTTCAAAGCAACCACACTCTACATCTGTTTAGAAAACCATGTAAGAGTTCTGATAGGTACTTTAGAACACTGAAGAAACCCTTGCTCTTTACTATTAGCATATTATAGTCTCCAAAGACTATTTTATAAATCCCTTTAAAAAAATACGGTCCCCAAATTTTCTCAGGAAATTCCATGTGCTTGGAGTACTTGTTTAAGCACAATTCAAAACTGCAGGAGGTAGAAGTCTGCTGTAGTTTAGTGTAAAGTTAACTTTTTTGAATGTAAAAAAGGTCAAAATTAATGAAGAAACTAGCAAATTCAAAGTTCCACTGAGGAACATCCCAGTGCTTTTAGCAATTCACTTGAATTGCAGGAGGAAAACCACCCCTTTTAACATTTTAAAGCTTTGAAAGCCTAATGAACCATGCTACCTCCTGTAGTTTCTACCAAATCAAAATTTGTGCGAGGAGCAGGCTCATTAGCATTAAGTGGAAGCAGACCATTCAGCTCTTGCAATAGCTTCTTATAACGTTTTCACCATTATCATTGTATTTGGTTGATAAAATATTGCTATCTCAACTGTTACTTTGTTTTTCTTATTGTTGTTGATGTAAAATTCCTGTTATCCCAAGAATTAAATGCTCTCCTTCCAAATGACAAATGACTTTACTTTTAACAGTATCCAAAATATATTCATTGTTCAACGAGGTAGATTCTTGCACCAAGGTGGTTCTTGTTAGGTTTAATCGTTTACTTCACCTTCTCTATGTCCCAAGCTGTTAGGTAATGACTTGGGGGATAGGAAGAAAATAAGCAATTAGAGGATATTAGATGTAGAGATAATGTGTGTGTGTGTGTGTGTGTGTGTGTGTGTGTGTGTGATTACAATGGAGATTATGTTGTCAAACCTCGAAATATTAGCAATTCATTTAATTCAACTGTTTTAAAGATTTTTACATCTCAGCATTTTAGGGAAAAATTTGTGTTGCAGTGAGAAACCCATGCATTATTTACAGCACACCCTTCCAGATGACCTGATTCTGATTCTGTGGGAGTCTACCTTTCATTGCATTTGAACTTGCATTTTACAAGTTGTAGATAAGTGATACGAAGGCAAAATATTTCTTGTCTGTAGACATGTAAATAAATTCTGTTGGTTAAAGATTCAATTGGATGAATTGAATTACTCTTTCTTTCTCTGGAAGAAGTCAGTTTTGCTTCTATTAGCATATTAATTTCAATATTCTTGATCTATAAATGTGTCTGTTTTTTGGATTGTCCTTTTATCTGGTTGTAACATCTTATTCAGTGACTCATTAATAATTAATGTGTTCATTTTATACGTGCATCGAAAGTCGTGCTTTTTTCCCAACTAGATTGAACTCCACAGGATTTGCATTATGTTTATATTTTGCTAACAAAATACAAATGTATTCCTTATGTTATATATAGTTCAATTTGTAAAATTAGCATCTCCTTTTTGTTGTACTGCCCCATAACAAACAGATGTGCATATAATTAGTATTTTGATCTAAACTGGCTCAAACAACATCATTCAAGATTAAAATCAGTATTCTATTTTACATTTAAAAAATGTGTATATATATATTTGGCCTCCATTTTCCTAAGAATTCTGGGAAACAATCTTAATGGATTATCCAAAATTTGACATGTCTTTTGCAAAATGTTACATAAAAAAGATACATATAGTTACGGGAATATCCTCCATGGGTGTGATGGATCTAATGTTAATAAAGGCTCATGTGTCAAAGGCAATTGCATTCTATGTTCCACACCCGAAAGTTTTCGATGAGATACAAATTGTGATTTGCCTTTAAATCATGTACACACCGGAAGCATTGGAAAATAAAGGGATGACATTAAAGAAAAAAAAAAGTATAAACAAAGTTACTTATTTATAAATATAGATATACATATAGTTGTTTACAAAGCTAGTAATATGATCACCTCCTTTTCTTCTTCCTAAGAAAATTAATGGAAATAGAAACAACTTGGGACTATGTTGCACAGCTTATTTGATTCAGATCTGCCACTTAGTAGAAGTGTAATCTTCAGCAAGTGATTTAAGATTTCTGAATCTTGTTTTCATCATCAATGCATGACAATAATAACATTTTAAAGTATGGTGAAAGTCAAAGTAGCAATGTCTGCTAAAGTGCTTTGCCATTGTAAAATGCATGGTAGAGATCATCGTGACCTTTCAGGAGTAATTCTAGCTGCCACTAGTAATTCTAGCTGTCTCTGAGATGGAGTGCATTTCTTAGATTGAAGCATTGGGTGAGTTATGCTAACTTTAGGATGATTGTGGGTGGAGATTTCAGGAAGAAAACTAAAAATCTTTTTCCTTTTTCCTCTCCAGGAAGACTGGAAGTATTTATGTGATGCATTTGCCAATTTTATTCCTTCCACTAGAGATGTCAATTCTTAAGTATTTTCAGTGAATTTAGAATTATTAGAAGTGTGTGTGAACGTGACGGTGTATGCTTCTTGGGAAGTTCAGAAAGAGTACATCGATTCTCTGGTGGTTGGATCAGACTCCATTATCATGAATGAATTGTTCTTAGAAAATTTCCTCTTAAAATTCTTAAATTTCTGCCTACCAGGCTGAAGCAAGTGATTATTTTCCAAATACCTGGATGTCGTTTTGAAGTATTTTGGCCCATCCTGTTCAGAGACAAAGTAGCTATGCTTTACATGTTACCTTTCAAGGTCTGAGACTTGATGCTTCTGTTTCCATGTAATTAAGTGCAGGATAGAAATTACACAGGGAGAAGTGATGAACCAGTGGGAAAATCAGATGTTTATTAATGTGTTTTTATTGGGGGGGGGGTAGATATAGTTTTCCCAGAATAGCAATCACACCCACATTTCAAAAGAGCTTATTACTCCAAGCATGGATCTTTTTCATGGTTTGTTGTTTTGTTTATCTACCATACTGTTCCTTTTTATTTGATTCCTTTTTATTTGGATGGATGTGGAGAACAGGGCTTAAGTCACTCATCTGGGATGTCTCTCATTTGGATAGTATAGCAGCCACAAACGAAGGGCTCTCAGCCAAATTGTGTTCTGTTTGGAAAACAAGGTGTTTTAAGGAAATTGTATGTGCATGCCTTGAGGTGGAATATATACTCCCTGTTTTATACCCGGCTGTTTATGAAATTATACTATATATGCCTGACTCCTGTAGGTATTTGAGTTTTGGGATTCTTGGCTTATAAAACTAATAAGATTTTATCAGCAGTCTCTGTTTCTAACTTTGCTGCATTTCGGCAGGTGAAAGTTCTAAATAATAAATAATAAAATCTCTCTGGAAAGTTGCTTCTTTAGGCTAGATGTAGTTCAACTTGCGAAAGCTTTTGGGATTCAGCAACAGAAAGAAAGGCTATACGTGCAGCCCTTTGAAATTGTAGCATCTAATGTTTTCACCCTGTATTGCTTTGGAGTTCCTGAAAGATGTGACTATGGTACAGTGAATGCAGCAGAAAATAAAGAAGGGAATAGCAGAAGTATGTTAAATTATTATTTCTTCCTTTTTTCTCTTAAACGAATAGAGTTTTAAATGAGTCAAATACATATTTTAATTGATAAACTGACTTTATATTCACCTATTGGAAACAGTACAACATATTTTACATCAGATTATGAAATATGGATGTTTTACTAAAAGACAGGAAGGGCTTTTTCCAGTCTTTAAAGTAAATACATATTCAAAGGATCTTAAGGCATACCATTTATTCATATTCATATCTATTGAAATACTGTACATCCACATACTTAAATAAATAGTTAAAAACCTGACCTCTTTTTAAATCATTTCTGAATTTCAAAAAACAATTTTTATTGAAAAGATTAAATAGGTAACTTTTGGCTGTCACAAAGCTAAGTACAATGGATAAATTAACAATTACTCAGTAAATTTGATCAATATAGATGATTGGCTTTGATAAATTTCTCAGACTTCTCTGAGTTCACACATTGGGGTATAAATATATATATATATATATATATATATATATATATATATATATATAGCTGTGTTTTTTTTTTTTTTGTCCTGAATTACCTGGGTAATTTTCTCAGTTCTCCAGTCTACTTTCTAGATATAGCTTAAATGTTATGATGAAGCATTAATTTTTCAGTTAAGTTTTAAACATCCCCAAAAGTGGTTTTAAGTTTGACATTCTCTTTCAAATCTTTTAGTGTTTCCAAAAAAACACAATCCTATAATTTGGGCAGTACTTTTCATTATATAATTGCTGCATAATAGAAACTTAATGGTGTCACAGGACTTATGTTTCGAATGGGATCATTGTAAAACATAATTACAGCACTTGCAGTTAAACCAAAAATGCAAATGAATTAAGTCAACTACCCTAATATTCTTCTTCCCTCTCTCCCTTATTTTCTCCCTTCCTTCCTTCATTTCCTCCTTCCTTCCTCCTTTTATTTCTTCCCTCTCTCCTTACCTCCACTCTTTTCTTTGCAGTCTCTTTTCTCAACTGCTCTTTATTTTTCTTTCCTTAAAAAAAAAAAACAAAATTTAGGGGCAACAAAAGGAGTCCCACAAATGTAACTTGTGGAAATATAACGCTGAAATGAATAGCTAGAAAAATTGTTATAGATCAAAAGATAAATCAATTTCATAAAACCGCTATTCTGAAATTGCAACAATCTTGTACAGTCAGGACTGATAAAATGGAGTAATCAGACATTTCATATGTCTATAAATGTAAAATCATCTACTTGAACATTATATGCAATACATTCACACAAAAAAGCAAATACTGTAGCCTTATTTGAACAATATTGAACTCATAAATACTCATGGTTTCACTCTGTTCAGGGGGCTAAAGACTAGGAATGCTGCTGTGATACAGAAAAACATAGTGAATACCTCCTCTATTTAAAATGTCACTCAAGAAATTCTCTTCTAACATAAAGGCAAATACATATAGCTACTGAGCTATGACTGTACTTCTGTCACATTCTATGGGAAAAACACCAGACTCCACAAATTCGGAATCATGACAACACTTTGAACTAATTATTTGGTTCATCCATAGTTTATACCTCGATTTACCTCACATTTACCCTACAAACCTTACAAAGAGGAGGTATTTTTAACTCTAGGAAAGCGGTCACTGTATAATATGCATTCTTGATCTGTTTCTTTCTCCCAAACAATGGTACTGATGGTCAACACTTTTGTGGTAGCACCACTATTTCTAGTAAGTAGATTTTTATGGAGTGTGCCACTTTAAAGCTGCAATACAAAAAAAAAAAAATTGTAGTTTACTCGCCAATTTCACAAAGAATATTTTTATAAAGCAAATAAATAATAATCAAAATTAAAATGCCATGTGTGTTAAAAAAGTTTTTAATACATCAGTCAAAATAATGTAATGAATAATTACAGTGAGTAAATTTAATAGCATAATGCCATGTTATTGCCATTTTGTGGAAACACTGTATATTTATGCCTCCTCATGTAGGATTCATTTTTCTAATTAAAATAGATTTATGGCGTACTTTGGGGCTAAGCTTTACTCAAAAAAAATCATGATTTTCAAGCCATTTCTTTCGGGGCAAAATATTAGGTATGTTAAGTATGTACAACCTCCATGAAATATCTCGTATCTAACTATTAGTGAGTTTTTTTTTTTAATTGTTAATATGACTTGCAAAAGGAGACTATTTGCAGAAATCCCCCTATGTAGTGAAATTGGTAAGTTCATCAAACTTGTAAAATGGCTTTCAAGGCTATGGTCTTTCTTTAGTAAAGAGTAAAACCATGGAAATACTCTTGTAATATAATACTTCTTAAAATAACACCATTTTCCTTAAAAAATGTAGTTTTCATTCTTTATGGTGGAAACAATGAACTATTCATGATAACTTAATAACTAATATATCTTAAGATATTCTAATCACGGGTGTCTTGTCTTCATTTGATCATGTCTTACACATATCATGTAAGAAGACATAAAGCACGGTCATTTTGTCATCGTTTGTGTTTTGACCTTATGTTTTTGAACTGACATTGCTACAGAGAAAGATTTTATTGCAGAACTAGTTATTTCAGGGATTGATCTGCTGCATGCCAGCATGGAATACTTGTTATTATATATTTTGGAACATTTTCTTTTATATAACATGCATTCCAAACTCTCAGCTGAGTGATGTTTTCAGGTGGAAGATGTGCGAAATGCCCGGGTGCAGGAGCACGCATCTCTCACACCAACTTACCTGCCACAGAACCAAATGACTTTGGCGTGTTCACCAACTCATGTCATGTTAGGTGATCGGACTTTGTGTTCTTTCTGACAACCATCTTGAAGATTTTGGCTTGGAGTAGTGAAAGAAAAAGATGCTGTATTGCTGAGCAATCCCTTGGATGGACTTTGCTGTCATTTTAAAGGGAATTATTTCCCAGAGTAGATTCAACATTCAACTATAACCAAAGGATTCACACGGTAATAGATTGACCTGTACTATGTTAATGAAATTGTTTTTCACTGCAAAACTGAGTTTAGGTGGGGCAAAATTCTCACACCCCACTGGTAAGGAGGGAAGAGATTTTTACAGTCTGACAGCTCCTTCATTCTTTAGAGATAGGATATAGTTTAACTTTATCATTATGGTTTATTTTTGCTTTCAAATTATAGGATGTGGCAAAACATTTTTATTAGGTGGAGACAAAGAGCAAATTATTATTTTATGAAGGCACACCCATGCTGAACTTACAGGGAAGAGAAGCAGAGCTGCACAGCCAGTTATATTACAAGGCTCATTCCTGAAACCTGAATATCATGCGAGCAGAAAAATCTAGATATGTGTTAGTTATATTTTGAAGAAATGATCTGAAGGCAATATTATTTGCTTTTTTATCAAAAAAGGAAAAAAATGCATCTTTGTCAATGTGGATTGACTCCTATTGAAACAGGGAAATGAATGCTTGTATTGCAGCCTTAAAGAATCACATAGTCACTGCAATATTCGTTTTTGTAAACTACAGCCTGCAGCCTAGCAGACCATGACTGAATGCTTTTGAAAAGTTGTAGATTACAAACATGAAATCACAATTAATATCCTCTAAAAGTAATTTCAGAGCTTTCACGTCTTAAAAAAAGGACAATGTGTACTGCTTCACAAGGTAATGTAGCTAATCAAAAAAAGAGTAGAATTAAAGTATTTACATAATGAGCAATTCTACAGAAGGCGATCATCCCCATGTAAGCACTGCTGATTATATCCCACGCTGCTTTTAACAAACTGTACCAGATTGGATCCAGCCATCAGCACTTTCAGAGAATCCTTAAAAGCCTTTTATGGGTCTTTAAATTTATTGTAGAATGGCATTCTTCAGGTAGAATATGCTGGTGAAAGAGGACAGTGTCAACACAAGGTACCAGCAGGAGAAAAGAACGTCAGCGCTCCCGGTAATTCCATACTGGGCTGTACTTGGAGCTGGAAAGAAATGGAAAAGATTAAATCAAAATCTAATTTGTGTCTTTTAGGATCTTAACAATAATCAAAAGGCAGCTGGGTGTACTGGGGAGAGCACTGGCATTGGAGTAGATAGACTTAAGTTCACATCTGGTTCTGCTATATGACAATGTGTGGCCTATGCAACTAACTTCTCTGAGCTTGAGTTTTCTCAAGGGCAAGAGACAAATAATATAATCCACCTGGCAGGGCTGCCGTGAGAATTGGAGATGAAGAACATACAGCACATTGCACTGGGCTGGACACAGGCTAAGTACTTAATAAACAGTGGCTAGCATTATTATTCCAGTTTTTGTACTGTAAATATTTGTATTGGTGGATAATATGTAGTTCATGCGTATATATATATTTTTTATTTTTTTTTAACATTTGTTTATTATTGAGAGACAGAGAGAGACAGAGCAGGGGAGGAGCCAAGAGACGGGGAGACACAGAATCCAAAGCAGGCTCCAGGCTCTGAGCTGTCAGCACAGAGTCTGACGCAAGGCTCAAACTCACAAACTGTGAGATCATGACCTGAGCCGAAGTTGGACACTCAACTGACTGAACCATCCAGGTGCCCCATGCATATATTTTTAACATTTATTTTTATTGAGATCTATAATTGGCATTGTGTAAGTTTAAGGTGCGCAACAGTGTTGATTTGATACATTTATGAATTGCAATATGATCACCACCACATCAGCTAACAACTCTATCATATCACATAATTATCATTTCTCTTTTGTAATGGAAACAATTAAAATCTAGTCTCTTAGCAACTTTGAAGATTATAATACAGTAATGTTGTTTATAATCACTATGCTGTGCATTAGTTCTCCAGGAGTCCATTTATCTACTAGTTCTAAGTCTGCACCTTTAGACAACATATCCCCGATTCCCCTACCCCAGCCTCTGGTCACCATTCTGCTCTGTTTTTACAAGTTTAGCTTTTTAGATTTCACATATAAATGATACTATATATATATATATAGTATATATATATATATATATATACTATATATATATATATATATTTTTTTTTTTTTGTGGATCTTTTTTATTGGTCAAATACTTGTACTAAAAGCTGGTAAAAATTTTTTTTGGGGGGATAGGTGAAAAAAAATATTCAAAGAATCATAATATATTCCAAGGAATATTAGATTTGCATGTATACACTGGAGCAACACAGAAAATTTTGTATCTAAATCTTCCCAGGCAAGGGAGGGATGATTTAACAGAGTTTTACCAAAGGGGACAGTCATTTGGGTAGAGGGAACAACTTATTCAAAGGTATGAGTAAAGGGGAGAGCAGGACATATATTCTAGTAGATTAGTCTTGCTGGACCATGAAGTTTGAGGCTTGGAGTAGAGGGAATTGAAACTGGAACTCTAGGCAGATAGAGCATAACCTTAACTGTAAGAAAAATAACAGGTTTTTTTTTTAAGTTTATTTATTTATTTTGAGGGAGGGAGGGAGGGAGGGATGGAGGGAGGGAGGGAGAGAGAGAGAGAGAGAGAGAGAATGCACAAGTGGGGAAGGGGCAGAGAGAAGGAGAGAGAAAGAGAGAGGAGAGACAGATCCCAAGCAGCCTCTGCGCCATCAGCACAGAGCCTGATGCGGGCCTCGAACTCACAAACTGCAAGGTCATGACCTGAGCCTAGATCAAGAGTCAGATACTTAACCAACTATGCCACCCAGGCGCCCAATTTAGTTTTTTTATAGTGAAGGAGATTTTAAAGAATTTGGAGCTGTTGAATCGTGTGATTACTTTTATACATTGGAAAGATCACAGTTTCATACTCAGGAAGCTTATGTGGTACTTGGCTAACAGTCATGTTGAATTCTCACTGAGAGATTTCACCTAGAGAGTCACTGAAGCTTAGAATATGGTGGGAGTCTACTGAATGAATTTCACTGCATTTCACAAAAGAACTGTAGCCTCTTTGAATGTGAATTATACTGTGTTCCAGAAATGGAATGTTGTAGGCATGCTCAGCTTTGCTTTAGACCGATCCTCATTTGTCATAATAAAAATAATAGTAATAGGGGGCGCCTGGGTGGCGCAGTCGGTTAAGCGTCCGACTTCAGCCAGGTCACGATCTCGCGGTCCGTGAGTTCGAGCCCCGCGTCAGGCTCTGGGCTGATGGCTCGGAGCCTGGAGCCTGTTTCCGATTCTGTGTCTCCCTCTCTCTCTGCCCCTCCCCCGTTCATGCTCTGTCTCTCTCTGTCCCAAAAATAAATAAAAAATGTTGAAAAAAAAATTTTTTTAAAAAAAATAATAGTAATAATAAAAAACCCCACCAACATACTTTTAACTACCCTCTCTTAATGAAATCTGGATTTCAAGCAATGTTTCCTAGTAGAAAGTGAACCATGTAATAAAAAAAAAATATACTATTTCATCCCCCAAACCATAACTCAAATCCAGAAGCAGTTTTAGTCACAATGAGTTTGAATTAACAGCAGGTTGTTTTTAATAGAACTTTCACCAGTGACTATATTTCCATATTACAAGAAGAATAAATTGTTTTGTTTGTATCTCTAAGAAATTAAAAGGGGATGAGAGCTGCATTGACCTTTGCAGGGGGAAGTTTTCACGACAGTACAATTGTTGATTCCAGGTGAATAAAGTTCAAGGTCTAAGATTACTCCTCTTTAGTAAACATGGAGCAAAATCCACTATTTAATGCTTCTATTTGCATCATAAGTGAGTTTTAAAAAAATGAGAAGATGATGAAGAAAATAAGTCTATTGTTGACCACACAGCTTTTGAAGTTTTGATATATAAGAAGTCTAATTTAAAACCATGAAACTCCTTAAATTATTTTCTCTTGTTCAAGACCTGGAAAGGTGTTTTGTTTTTTAAAACATAAATAAATATTTAATTGGTCTGTTACCTTCTCAATGACAGCTGTTTAAGAGTTATTTTGCTGTTGTTTTTAAAGAATCTCAAGTGCAATAAAACCGGTATTATAGTAAAGGACTAATAATAAGCAAAGCATATAAAATGATTTCATAAATAAGAAATAGATCTTAAAAGCCAAGCATACAAAACAAAGATAAAATTTTTATTGTCATGACAAATTAAATAGTACATCAAAGGGGTAAAGTAGAAAGAATCCTGAAAACTCCTTATCCATCCTTTAAAGTGCATTTTGGGAGCAATCTTTCCTGAATCCCCTCTCCTTTACCAGCAGCTGAACAGATTACCTTACTGTGCCATCATGCCACCATAATAGCCCTTTTTATACAGCTATCATACTACATTGTCAATATTCACATACATATCTATTTTTCTAACCAGACTGTGAACTCTCCTAGGTCATGTTTTATTTATCTTTTTGTTTCCATGTACAGAGAGTGGCAAAGTAGATGCTGAAGAGATGTCTTTTGAATGAATGATTCAATTTAATAAATGAATGGGCCGGAATTAAAAGGAGTAGTTCTCTCCTACAAAACGGAATCTCTTCTGAAGCAAGCCACTTGCTTATAGGCCAGAGAATCTACAATATATCATCTTTCATTCATTCAGCCCAAATTTATTGGATTAGGTACCGGGCACTGGGAATACAATAGCTAATAAGATAGGATGGTCCTTTTGCTGCTTAATTCCATATACCCTATCTTTTCCCCCAGTGTGCCTTTATCTTCCACTCAGCCTCCTACTGCCTTAGACATGACAAAAGTATGTCAATAATATATTTAAAATTAAATATTATAACAGAGTATGTATTTTTCCATTGTACTCTTTAGTTGTCCTATTAGTCCTTCTATTAGTCCTAAAATAAAGGAGGAACCTTTTGCTGCATCATTAGCCTGCAATTATTACAGGAAATGGACTGTAGACTAGCTATTGATAATCAGTAAGCCAAAAAACAAAGAGTAAAGTTAGTCAAGGGAATTTTTGATTACATACCTAATGCTAAGTCATGTACATAATTCGTACCCCTTAAGTATATATTGAGCATCTTTCATGTGCTAGGGATTGAACACAGGCAAAGGCAAACTCAATCTCCTCTCTTAGGAAAAGTTTTATTACAGTTGGAGGTATAAATAAAAAGGCACATATAGAACATTAGGATATACATACTTATAAGGATAATAAACAAACATGGGAAGGCTCCATAAGGAGTCATGGCAGGTAAGTAGTCTGAGCAGATACAAATACAGTGTTTTTTTTTTTTACAAAATGCAATGATATGCACATGTTAGTGTATCTCACTTTTAAAAATGGTGGCATATAGTCCTTTTACTTGGGGTATCCCATTATTGTATAACCTTAGTCCCATTAACTATTTATTATGTATTTGTGTGTGTGTGTGTGTGTGTGTGTATGTGTGACTTGTTGAGTGATTCAGAGTACAGGCTAATGGTACTAAAGTTAGGAGTCTCAGTATTATTGGGGCCAATTAGATTTGTTTGGCATGTTAAATATCAATCATCTACTTGAGAAATTATAGAAAATGTTAAGAAATTAAAGAAAACAACTTCACTATTAGAAATCAGCTTGAAGAGTCAGTTCAAATATCATATGCTTTAAAAAGAGGAAAGTTTGGGGCACCTGGGTGGCTCAGTCTGTTAAATGCCCCACTTTGGCTCAGGTCATGATCTCATGGCTCGTGAGTTCAAGCCTGGTGTCAGGCTCTGTGCTGACAGCTCAGAGCCTGGAACCTGCTTTGGATTCTGTGTCTCCTTCTTTCTCTCTGCCCCACCCTGCCACTCATGCGGTCTCTCTCTCTCTCTCTCTCTCTCTCTCTCTCAAAAATAAATAGAATTAAAAAAAATAATAACAAAAACAGAAAGAGGAAAGTTTTTATAAAGTCCCACATGCCAAATCAATTTGACATCATATTTGATATCGTATTTACATATCTATCACAACATGTTTACATATCTATCTTTCCCCATTAGACTAAGAATGTCTTCAAGCCAAGATTTATTATATGTAATTTTTTTCATTGGTACAGAACAGAGTCTGATATTTAGTAGGTGTTCAATAAATATTTGTTGAATGATGATAAGGTTTGTATCCATTTCCCATACTTTTACCATAAGCACATAAAGGAACACAAGATCTTGACTTCTTTTTTCAGAAGAATATTGTCTTTCATCATTTGTGTTTAACTGCCTTTCTTCTCTCCCTACTTTTAGACTTATTACTTTCTAAGACCTGTACAGAGTCAGAATACCTCTCTTTAGCATTTGAGCAGAAGATAGATCATGAGGCTGATTATAAGGGGGAGGAGCATCCATCCAACTTTCTAGCACTATCCTTTTGCAGCAAACAACAGGAAGTGTAGATGAACCCATGTCCCCCAAATATAGTCCTGAATTTTTTAGTTAGGAGACATCTAGTGGTGTCTCTGACATGGTCAGATCTGTTGTATATTCTCTGCCATGTTTTTAGTTTCCTGTGAATATCAAACTGCTACTCATCCTAAATAAAATTAGGAGGGCTAGGGCATATGAACAGAGGTGTAGTTGGGCTACGCTGAGAATTTTGATTTCATTCTGAGTGATATGGGAATCCACATGAGAGTTTTGAGCAGAGGAGGCTAGCTGACATTTTTAAATAATAGCTTGGCTATTGTGTGGAAAATAGATGATACTAGTGGAGGCAAGAGTAGAGGTCTATGTTAATCCCAGACCATCAGGGGTCTCCATTGCCTCCTGAGGAAAGCCAAAACTCTGTAGCTCAGCATTCAGGGACCTCTGTTACCTGGTTCTAGTCAACTTATCCAGACTCGTATATACTCCTAGCTCCAGTCACACGAACCATTTCTGAACACACAGAGTATTTTCATTTCTTGTCACTTGCATATGCCATATCATTAAGCTTAAATGGTCTTCCTTCTGTCCCCTTCTCCCCCTACCTTAAAAGTCCTACTCATCATTAGATACCTAAATACCATTTACTCCATGAGGCCCCCTGAATCTCCCTATGAATTTTTAGTAACCCATTTATACCTGATTTCAGAAATAGTTCCTTTTTAACTGATAGTACATAAATATATTATATATAGTATATATATGTATAGTATACTATATATATGTATACTATATATGGTATATAGTATACAGTATGAATATTTTACTTCATTTTTAATCTACACTTGCTTAAATTAATGTTTCTCTGATCTTACAAAGCTGTCCTCCACTTTATCCTACAAAAACATTTATTCTCTTCATTATTTTGGTTTCTTTTGAAGGACTTTTATTTAATGCTATTTACTGCTAGGTAATTGTTCAGTTTCCTCTGGTTTGCCAGCTCCTTGAAGACAGGGAGTACGAGCTCTTCCCACCTCTCCCCCCAATATGATGCATGGCCTTTACAGAGTGGTTTCCTGGCTGATCTAACACCCAGTTGGGTTTTGCTGGGGCTCTCAGGTAGGGAGTAGAAGTGCCTGGGCTAGGTGTACAGTCCAAGCCTCGGGGATTTCTCCCAGTTGTCAACAGGAAGATCCAATCTGGGTTTTAACACACATCTTACATCTTGTCTAATTATGATTATCATTCCCAATTACTTACAGCTGCTGCATATTATTTTCAGTCTTGGCAGTTTTCCCTTGTATTGCTCCAGTTTTTATTTTTAGGCAAAAGCAAATGTAACTGTGAAATATTTAGTTTTGGTATAATACCAATTACTTGCCTAGGCAATTTCCTTAAATTACTCAAGCTTTAACTAAACTAACTTTGAGTAGTATTTTTAAGATTCTTGCTGAAATCTTAGGTACAGTTACTTCAGCTACATTAACTCTGCTTCCATAAAAAAGCTGGCCTCAACTTACATTTTACTGAGGAAGCCTATACCTGGGAAGTGAATGATTTACACCTAAATTAGATTTCATAGAAAAGAGAGTGATTAATGTGGATTCAAAATAGATTGCACATTAGTTTACTGAGAAATTATGCATCATTGATTCTCTCCAAAAAGGCAGGGTACCTCTGTTTCAGTGCATACTGTGGGAGGCATTAGCTCAAAAGACATTTTAATCCTCTCATTAGCAATATCCACCCCTTAACATTATCAGCAGGTGGAGAGGGTATCCAGATTCAGATCATACCCCAGTTTCTTCAATCGCTTAACTCTGCCTGAACACTGGGTGGAGATGGGGGAGGAAAAGAGAACTAGAATGGAATATGTTTTACCATAGAATGTACAACTTTGGACTGTAGTGTCTGGAAGAAGCAGGCAAGTCTCAGGTACAGGTGACATCATCTCATTATTCCTTTCTGCACTATTTCTTGTGCAGTCAAGTGGTCCAGGCCTTAAGATTGCTGTGTTAAAGACACAGCAAAGAGAAGCCCTGTCTTCTCGTGCACTATCTCACACACATGGCACACTGATTTCCACAGGTAGGCTTTCTTTGTGTGGCTATTCCATGCTCCTGTACTGTAGATCCTCCAAAATCTTCCCTGAGGCTCTAGAGTTAAGGGATACCTGAGTAGCATAGTGATGATGTATGTAGTAGAGTTAACAATGTATAGATTTTTGGATTCTTTTTTACTCAACACACCTTTATTTTGCCATAGACTGTTTCCAAGAGTAAAGAGAGGTAAACATAACATACCCCACTTTTCACGCAGCTTTCGGGATGGTAGAGTAAGGTTTAATTTATGAGCCTCTAGCACAGTGAGTTTCACTTTTATTTAGGGAGAGAAAGTAGGAGTTGGTAAACGGCTTCGAATTGCTGCCTATCAGACTTCTTTTTTATCTTCCTTAGAAAGAATTGGTCTAACAAGTTCACATTGGTGCATTTTTTTTTTCAAAATCAAAACCTAAGGGTACAGAAAATCTATATTTACATATTTATTCTCACATTTTAGACTTTTATTTTTCATTTGATCAAAAACTGAATGCCTATCTTCAGGAAGTTCAAACATCTTTTACAGATAGAGCCTTCACAAACATAAAAATGTAAAATAATTATTTTCACAGAGAGTATCTTTATTTTAGCGGCCCCTGGGTGGTTCAGTCAGTCGAGCATATGACTCTTGATTTCAGCTCAGGCCATGATCTCATGGTTTGTGAGTTTGAGTCCCACATCAGGCTCTGCAATGACAGTGCAGAGCCTGCTTGGGATTCTCTCCCCCTCTCTCTGCCCCTCCCTCTCTCTCTCAAAATAAATTAAAGAAAATTAAAAAAAAGTATCTTTATTTTATGTTATGAACAATGAGGAGACTGGCTAGAGAAATCACATGATTCCTTTCTCTTTCTGACTCATGGTATTTCCCTGCCAGCTTGTTCTCAGCAACTACTAAGCTATTTCTCTGGCAGACCACCATCCCTGAATCCTTTCCTGCTTGCTGAATAGCCATTTTGCCAAAGTTCACAGTATACAATCCTATTTACTCAGCATCAACTGCATTAGGAATTTTAAACATATGTTTGTCTCTGTTATTACCCATATTCAGAAATCTGCCTATTTGTAGATAAATACTTTTATCTGCAAATAGCCAGATGAAACTATCCAAGACTATTACCTCTAATTTGAGCTAAGGAGAATAAGTAAGCAATCACCCAAATAAAAACAAATTCCACAGTCTTTTTTCTGTCCTTCAGAGTCATTGAAAAAAAGTTTCAAAGCCTGAATTATTCATCAATATCTCCTAAATGTGTGGATGTTTTAGTTTACTCTATTTTTAGCAGACCAGAAGTGATTTACATGAATCTATAGTAACTCTGTTTTGAAGTATGTTGTCAATAGAGGTAATTTTGTATAGCCCTAAATGCTTCTTTGAGCTTGGGCAAAGTCCAGTCATTCATTCCAGGTTGGTTTGAAAACAGGTTTCTATAGAAGTATCATCACAGATTTTGGAGTATGTGCGCATATGTGTGTGGGTGTGTATACACGTGTTTCAAAAGCTGGCTTTGTTGTGTGAAATATATACACAAACATACAATACAAATTGCCTTGACTACATAGATTTTAGTTTAGGCCTTTAAGGCATCATTTAGTTGAAGAAAAGGGTTTTACAGAAATAAAAATAGAAACCCAGCTGTGTTCTTAAGGTCACTAATAGTCACTGCCATCAGCTGTATCATCAATGTGCTAATGCGGGAAAAAATGGGAGGAATTGCAAACTGGTAAACATTTTTGCAAGTTGAATGAGGTTTTAAGATTTTATACGTGTGGTTGTGTGGGTGTAACTTTGTTTAAGTTTTTATATAAGTATTAAAACTTGGAACTATAATGATCAAATTGTCTTATTTATTAAGTTTTATTTTATCTTTTATGTTAGGAACGTTATCCTAAAGCAGCTTCTCTTCTGTTACTCTACAATTGTTCTTTCAGCATTAAAGATCAAGAATTTCATAAAGTTTGATTATCTTTTTCATTTTTTGGAATATTACATTTACCTTCCAATTTTTTTTCTTAGCTTTTCAAGTGCAATAAAGGCCAGAGATTATCTGGCCCTGTAGTTCTGATTTACTTAAATTGTTCCACTTGTTATGCTCCAGATTGATTTTCAATTATTCTCAATGATTCTCTAATCATTGCCTTTATATTTCGGCTATTTAAAAAACCTTATTAAATCCAAATGGCTTTGTATAGAATTCAAGACCCTCTGTAAACTTTCCCAAAGCTACCTTTCTGGTCCTACCCTGGCTGCTGTCTGACATGGACTGCACTAGTCACACTAGGCGGGAAGGGCCCTTCGTGCAGGATATGCCCAGGCCTGTGTTGCATTTGTGTATTTGCTCATGCTCTGCCTTCCTCTGGGATGGGTTTTGCATTTCTTTGTGTTAAAATGGTACCCAGCTTTCAGTGCCCATCTCACACGCATTCTGCTCATAGGTTAGAACTGCCAGAACTCTAAGGGGCATGGAGAGTGGTATAGGTTAGAACCTGCCAGAACTCTAAGGGGCATGGAGAGTGGTATAGGTTAGAACCTGCCAGAACTCTAAGGGGCATGGAGAGTGGTGTGCACGAGGAGATGAGGCTGGTGGAAATGAATGATGTGGTTAAGTTAGAGGTAAAAATAGGACTAGAACTGCGGTATGCTGATTCTCTGTGCTTCCATTTCCATGTAGCCTCCCTGAATTGCTACCTAACTCTACTTGGAATTAATCTGCCAATTCCTCTTTTCTTCAATAGCCAATTTGCTTTTACCTCTACTTTATCAGTCTCCTGTTCATCATCTTCAATAGAGCCTCAATCTCTTGAAAACAAGGATCATATTTAAATTACTTTTGTATTACAGCATTTGATTAAATGATTGGCACTGTCAAAATATTTATTGCAGGTAACTATAGATGAATTGTTTTAATTTCTGCAGTTTAATGAGGTTTTGCAGCAAAGCTCAAGAGGAAGAAAGAAGGACTATAGGGAAGGAATTATCAGCAGTCAAGAATTCAGGATTTGGAAACATTGACTACCACTGTGGAGGAAGATTGGTTCTATTTTATTGAAGCGAAGAAGCTCCTATCCTCAGATGTCCCTGAAGACACTATTCCATAAACATATGGAGTTATACACTCCAAGAGAATTGTCGAAGAACTGCTCTTGTCTATGACTTCTAGTTAAATGTGCTAGTTATAGACGGAGACAGTATTGGTAACAATCAAGCACACCGTGTATTAGCTTCGCACCTCTATGCCTCGGTTTTGTCTTCCTGGTAGGGTTGCAATAAGTAAATGAGCTAAGTAAAATGCTTAGCACAGTGCTCATTTAAGTGTTCATTGAACAGCAGCTTTTAAGATGTATTAGTATATGTATAAGAAGGGCCAATGTAAGTCCTTTACTTTGGCCCAAGAAGAAATATCCAGTTGGTGGAATAAGGCTATGTGTACCTCAAAATCCTATCCACTTGAAACAATCACAACCATGCCAACAATATGTTCCTTGAAAGGACAGCTCTAAGAACGTGGATCAGAAAATTTATTCATTAAGCAAGCAATGCTTGAGTACCTATAAATACATAGTGAGCCCTGATTATGCATGATAAACTATTTTGTGTGCTGGGATACAGTCTTATTATCTAATTGCTCTAAGTAGATCACAGTGTTCTGAATAAACCACACCCTAACCCCCTGGCTTACAGACAATATTTCTTCTACTTGGAATCATCTTCTTCCACTTCCTCCCAAGTTTTCAGCCTCCATATGACATACTTCTCCACTGCAGTCCAAACTCCTCTGTCATGGCCTTACTTACTGACTTGCCTCCTTGTCTAAACTATGAATTCCTAAAGAATAGGGACCTTGAATTTTTCATCTTTCTATACTTCTCTTTTCCTCTTCCCCAGTGGCTAGCACAATGACTACATATAATAAGGGCTTAATAAATAACTGCTCTTTTTATCTCCACATGAGATAAATTTGCAAAATACATTTGTTTCCCACACCTTTTGTATCTTGCCTTCTATCCTTTCATTGCCTTTTTACTTTAGCTGCTGCTATGACAACCAGCTGCATGCAGGGCAAACGATTGTGAGATATATTCCACATGGTTCCTCGAAGGGGTCCCAGTGGGATGGAGCTTAGTGACCCATAGCAGGGACCAGCTCAATAACACATTCTTGGACTGGCTTTCCCTCTTTCTCTGTTTAACTTGTTCCAATCTCCTACCAGCGTGCTTAAAATTCCTTTCCAAAATAATCACCTATTAGTGAGCAGCTCATTTTGGGAGGACCCACACAAAGATGGCACTCTTGTATGAAGAAGAGAAGAACAACAGGTTATAAATACTGTGCCTAGGGCAATTTAATATCCTCCCACAGTGTATAGTGCTTTGCACTTAGTAGGTGTACAATAAATTAGTTTTAGATAAATAAATTGATTGAAAGTAAATAATCATCCTATCTGTTTGCCTACACTCTTCTTGGCTCTTGATAACTCAGTTGCATCACTTTTATGAGGTCTGCATTAATTATATTGTCAGCAGGCACATACCCTTCATAATGTAAAAGGGGTCTTAAAATCTTAATTAAATCTGATTTTTTTTCCTCATAGATTTTATCCCAGGAATATTACCCACTGTTTTACATTATTATCATTCTGGTTTCTGCTATACCAGCAACATTGCCTAATGAAAGTCCTGTCTCCTATTGTATTTTTTAAATATTTAAAAGCACTCATGGTTCTTATATTTTTATTATGATTTCAACTGTAAAATACTCCTCTCCCTACAACCTTGAAATGGTCTTTTCTCAAACCTCCAGCCTGTCTTTTCTGCCTACATTTTCTGCCTAAGGTGATCCAACTTGTAGGGTGGGAAAATGGGAAATACAATTATTATGAAAGGAACTTGGATGTGTGCATGCAAAAGTCAGATGTTGGGGAATTTTAGTCCAAAAATGGTCCCACGAAGGATGAAAAGAAAAAAGATCAAAACATTTGCATAGTGATCCTGGCACAGAACACATTTTGCAATCAGGATTCATACTGATTTTTAAGGATGTTTAGTAACTTTCTTCTCCCCAAATACAGAGACTACATTGTTCTTAATTTTTCTGGACACCAGTGAAGGTATTTTAAAAGGAGAGGTGGGGATGTTTTAAACTATTACATCAAAATACCTAACATGTGCCTCCTTTTAGGGATGTTGTACATTTAGCCACTTATATTATTACTCGAAAATTTTTTTAGGTTTATTTATTTCTTTTGCAGGGGGGATGATAGGGCAGAGAGAGAGGGAGAGAGAGAATCCCAAGCGGGCTCTGAGCTGTCAGTGCAGAGCCTGATGCAGGGCTTGAACTCACAAACCACAAGATGATGACCTGAGCCCAAATCAAGAGACAGATGCTTAACCAGCTTAGCAACTCAGGTGCACTTGTTCAAAAGAGTTTTTGACTGTAATTGAAATAATGCTTCCTGGGACTGCATTAATAAGTTTTTCAGTCTATCAACTGATAAATTTGTATCCACAGTTCTTTTGATCACAAGTCATGAGGAGAAGCCTTGTTATTTCATTAGCCAAAATTTTAGTTTTTTAGAGTTGCCTCTACTTTAGCATTATTGTCAATTATCCTTAACCAAAACATATACATTTAACCCTCAAACTGGAAAATTAATCTTAGTGAGTGAAAAAAGAATAATTCAGGAGTAACTGGTTTTTATAACAGTAATCACATTCTTCACATAAAAAATTCTTACTGAGCACCTACTATGTGTTAGGCATTGTGCTTAGTGCTGAATATACAAAGATGAACAAGATTTAATCCAGGGCTTTCAGGAACTCAATGTCAAGTAAATCAAAACTATCTACTTTAGAATAAAAGGGTTGATTTTCACCAAATCATATATTATTAGAATTCCAGGATTAAAAGAAACTTTGAGAGACTCTATTCTCTTCTGTCAAAGTATAATCAAATCAGAAATCTAGTTAGAGAAAGGCATTTCAGGTTTATGCCATTGAATTTTTTTAAATGTTTATTTATTTTTGAGAGAGAGACAGAATAGGAGCGGGGGAGGGGCAGAGAGAGAGAGGGAAACACAAAACCCAAACGGGCTCCAGGCTCTGAGATGTCAGCACAGAGCCCAAAGCGGGGTTCAAACTCATGAACCAGGAGATCATGACCTGAGCTGAAGTCAGATGCTTAACCTACTGAGCCACCTAGGCACTCCAAGGCCTATGCCATTTTAAATCTAGAAGGGACCGAAGTCTAGAGAGGGAAGAGTTACACAGAGAATTAATTCAATTCTCTAGACTTTCAGTTTGGTGTTCTTTCTGGCACACAGCACTTCTCACATTAACCAATTTAGTACCTTGTTTCAGATTTTTATAACTCCCACTGCTCATATAATCTTAAAATATTTCTTTTGTTTTTAATTTTTTTTAATGTTTATTTTTGAGAGAGAGAACAGGTGTGGAGGGGCAGAGAGAGAGAGAGAGAGAGGGAGACAGAGAATCTGAAACAGGCTGGCCTTGTCAATGCAAGCCCAATATGGGGCTGGAGCCCATGAACCGGGAGATCATGACCTGAACTGAAGTCAGATGCTCAACTGACTGAGCCACCCAGGTGCTCCTTAAAATATTTCTAAATATAATATGATCAAACTAATTTCATAGTCTAGTAAATTACCCACACCACCTTGATTAATCATTTCAACCAATAAAATACAAAATGAGTTTTTCTGTATACGTGCTAGAAGTGATATAATTATTTTTTTAAATAACAAATGTTTGAAGTGATTCCCAAATTTTATAGTCAATGTATGCTGTATTTGCATCTCATAATATATTTACTTGGATGTTTTTAATGCATTAAGCATATAAAGCCCATAATATTTGTTGATCAAATATTAGTGATATTTGAACAATTATCATATTAGAATCTATCATGAATGGTTGATTTTAATTCGTATCAAAAAGAATGAGATTGTTGCCTAGTACCTAGAATCAAAACAATAGGTACCTATAAAATTCTGCATGTATGTTTAAACTGTCTTGATTCATCAGTTTCTCAAAGGTACACATGAATTCTGTAAGTTAGAAAAATTAGCATCTTTGCATAAAATGCGGTTTATTTTTTTTTCACATGAAGGACTGACTTCAGTTTATTATTCATGCTTGCAGTCAGGACTTGAAAACTTGAAAAGTGAAAAAGGGATTAAGGAATCCATAGATTCTTAGAGCAGAGTGTAGTTTAAAAACAAATGTGTCAATTTGGTTTTATTGCAGTAACTTCCTCTACCTTCCTATTACACCAATACATAAGAGCAATTGTTAGTGAAATCAGACAGCCACATTTAAATACCTGTGGTTTAATATGCATTTTCCACTTCACACTAAACTGAATTATAATCACAATTAATAAGAAAATGTAGTATCATTCTAATAGTCAAAAGTGAATTTCTAAAATTCTCTGTAAGTTTATGTGCAAGATTTGAGAAAAGCAACCATGAAGTCATTTCCTTTCCTGTGTATTCTTAGAAACATATCTTATAAAAAACTTTGGGCTATATAATTGCACTTGGGTGTACTTCTTTTAATCTTAAAATTAGAAAAGACAGATGATTATTTTCTCCCCTCACTGAAAACAGAAAAGATATTAAACGTTAATATCCCATTGTTACACTTTTTTTTCCTGAAGATAAAGGGATATAAAAAGGAAACAATAAGCGCTGTGCATGTTCTTGCTAATCTTACCAGAATCTCCTCCTATACTAAACTATTTCTTGTCTATCCTATTTAAACTGTTCTCCTGATATTCTTCACATATGAACAAGATGATCCTTTGCTGAGTTTAGGCATCATGGCAGCTACCAGCTTATAAAGAGTGAAAGAGCAGCTTTATCCACATGTCTGAATTAGGAACAAGAAACTCACCAATAATACAAATAGAGTTTTTCATTAAGCAGCATTCCTGTTTATTACAGAGCAACAATAATTTTTTTGGAATTCAATTTAACAATGAAAACAAATCCCAATTCCCCCATCTTTTTGATGCAGCTGGTTGCACTATGCATAATGTCTGATATACAATGGCAGTGTCTATTGTTACAGAACTGGCTTATTTGTGTATTGAAAGCTTCATTCAAATTTGTATGGTTCAGAATGTTCAATGAAATGCACAAATTGACTAGTTCAATATTCCTCAATTCGTCATAATGGTTTTTGTGCGCATTTTTTTTCTTTAAGACAGCCATAATGCCATTTTTGTTTCATAAGAAACAAGGCAAAGATTCCTGTGAAATCTCACAGTTCAATGCTAGAGATAGGGTTCTTGGTCAAGTTCAAAGTCACTTATAGAATTATGAAAACCATCTCAGACTAAATCTGGGTTGAGCAGCTACAGAAAATCCACGGGAAGTCTTACTTTATTGTTTGCTGACAATGAAGTGAAATACAAGGTGGACATATTATGAAAAGGATGTTGTAAGTGAAAGGGAGTGCCTGAGAAGAAGAAAAGTGAGTGTTGGAAAAGACTTTGAAACTTAAATAATGTTTAGGCAGAAAGAGGGGTCTAGGGAAACCCCATGATTAAAAATATCAGCAAAAACACAAACATACTAATTTTGGAGTCTTGCAAATACATCTCTTCATATTGTGCATTTTGGGTCCTTTTCTATTCCTAGGTATGTTTACTAAATTACATGAATCTAGTAATTCCAATACCCTTTGAGTATGCATCCTAAAATACATGCTCAGTTAATTCATTTTCAACTCACTCACTCATTCATTCGTTCAATCATGCATTCAACTTTACACCATTGAATTGCCCTTTTTTTTTTAAAGTTTATTTATTTATTGAGAGAGATTGTGTGTGCACAGCAGGGGAGGGGCAGAGAAACAGAGAGAGAATCTCAAGCAGAATCTCTGTGCTGACGGTGCAGAGCCTGACAGAGCTCAATCTCATCAACTGTGAGATCATGACCTGAGCAGAAATCAAGAGTTGGACGCTTAAGTGAGTTGCCCAGGCATCCCCGTTTTGGGTTTAAATTATGGAAAAGAAACCTTGAGTCAGAAAATATGGTTTGATCTCCAGGTCACTGAATCATGAGAAGAATAGATACAAAAAGCTGTTTTTAAATAAGGAAAAACTACAAAACCCTGGAAGGAAAATCAAATGCACTATTTCTTCGGTGCCAGTCAGAGGCATTTAATTGCCTGTTGTTCATTTGAAGATATTACCTTTTCACCATTTCACTGGTAGGTAAAGAATAGAGGTTCTTTTCCAGCTGGAAAAACTAGACTCTTCTACTTGACATAGATGACTTATTATTTTACTTCCTGAGAAGATGTATTTTCAGTGTTAAATATAGAGTAGAATAACAATCGCATTATAATTATCAAACATGTGGGCATTATGACTCCTCCCCCATTTTTTTTCTGATGCTAATTGTGATTAGAATTTTTTTAGTATAAAGAATTAAAGATCTTCAACAGAATACTGAAGTACTGTGGGTTTCAGGTTTTCTATCTCTAGGACAGGGTTATTAATACCCGTGGGTTATTGTGAGCATGAGAGGAGATAATTTTGGTGACCATGCTTTGTGATGCATAGATCAGTTTATAAAAGCAATGTGGGTCCAGGGCATAATTCTCAGGTGCTGATAATTGAGTCTTTAAAGAAAAAAATTCCAGGGTGCCTGGGTTGCTCAGTTGGTTGAGCGTCTGACTTTTGATTTTAGCTCAGGTCACAATTTCACAGTTGTGACACAGAGCCTCTCGTTTGGCTCTGCATTAAGTGTGGAACCTGCTTGGGATTCTCTCTCTCTCTCTCTCTCTGTCCTTTCCCCCCTCTCGTGCTCTCTCTCTCCCTCCCTCTAAAATAATAATAAAAAAAGTCTCTCTTAAATTTGTTGTCATTTGTTAAAGAATGGAATATCTTCAGGTGATCCATCAACTCAATCATGATTATAAGGTGAAGTGTAATGACCACAAATAACTTGCGTTGGTGAAAAAAAAAATTCTGTTCACTCAGAGGCTCAGCTTTATCTATTAGTAATTGGCAGGGTGAGGTATCTGACTTGTAAAAGTATCTCTTTTATCATTTATTCATTCAGTGTTTGTAGATTCATTTGTGAAATGTTTTTGTAGCACCTACTCTGCACAGAACTGCCTGGGTGTCACAGGTGTTCCTCCATCTCCCAAGACTCCCATCCCCTGGTTGGTTAATCAAACACTAATCTAGGCACTGCTGTGAAAGAATTTTGCAGATGGAATTAAAGTCAATTGACCTTAAAATATGGAGATGATCCAGTGGGCTGACCTAGTCTCATGAGCCCCTCTAAAAGTAGGCGGTTTCTGCACTGGTAGCAGAAGAGGATGTCAGAGATTCAGACCCAGAGGGCGAACAGCTGGCTTGAGGGCAGAAGGGCCCCTGTGTTGAGGAACGCAAATGACCTTTAGAAACAGTAAGTAGCCTCTGTCTGACATCCAGCAAGGACATGAAGACCTCAGTCTCACAACCACAAGGAACTAAATCCTGACAATAGTCTGAATGAAACTAAAAGTGGATTCCTCCTTAGAGCTTCTAGACACCTTGATTTCAGCCTCGTGAGATCATACGTAAAGAATCCAATTGAGCCACATGGCCGTTCAGACCTATAGAACTGTGAGCTAATGAATGTTGCTTTAAACCACAACATTTGAGGCAATTGTTTCATAGCAATAGAAACTAATTTCCTTTCATACTGGCACACATCACATAAAGTGTGGAAGACAATGCCAGGGTTACAGAGACAAAATTAGAAATGGAAGACCAAAAGATATGTCAAGGTGAAATGGCTAGGCATCAAATGAGTAGCACATGTAAGTGCTCTTAGCTGCAAGAAGGCATTTCGTAGTATTTTGACTTCTTCCTGGAAGGTTTGTCAGGGCAGAATTCCTCTTATAATTTCAAATAAATCTTTTCCTGAACCTACATGTCTATCTTTAATTCAGGGTTTTGTTTAGATGACATTCTACAATCCTATGCTATGTCTGTTCTCCATGTTTTATACAAACCTTTCCTCACCTTTGCAAACAATAAAAAACAAAGCCTCCAATCAGAGACTCCAGGGGGTCAGTACCATTGTTCCTGTCAGTTGAAAGGAAATAATCATGAGCTACTTATAAATCCAGGATTACTCCAATTCACGCTGCGCCCTGAATGAGATAATATGTACATACATGTAATCTCTATCCAGAGTACAGAAAAAAAGCTTGACCGGAACCCTGTGTGCACTTCCCCCCTCCCACTTTTTAAATGTAAAATGCTAAATCTGAACACTGATCAATGAATAACTAATCCTAGTAAGCACATAGCCATGCTTATTTTCTAACTCCTTTGTGGTCAAATAATGAATACAGATGATACAGAAAATAGGCACCATGGCAAATTTAGACAAATAGAATTTAGAGACAGTGACAGAAAGCTTAGTCAAGCATAATGCTCACAAAACATAAAGCAAAAATCAGGATGAAAAACATCAAACATTCCCCAGAGGCTCCTGATTGCATAAGAGGGTCTGACTTTAGAGTCCTTTGGTTTAGTGTAATCTCCTCTTTTTCTAGCATTCATACTCCTACAGCTGAAAGATATTTGGACTCTAACACTCATTATTTATAGTAACTGTGGAAGCTGCCAGAATACCTAAGTAAATAAACGAATGGATAAATAAAAGTGAATACATGTGTAGAAGATAAAGAGGAAAGCCCCGGGCTCCTCTTAATTTCCTCAGGTTTGCAATCTGACTGTGTTTCCAGTAGGGAAAAAGGCATATGCTCACTCCTCTAAAAAACACTTTTTTATGTACAAAAGGTAAAGCCAACATAGTTTTTTACTTGTGCTATTTCTCCATTTAAGCTGCTATTTGCTACTTATCATGTATGCATAGAGGAATGGATGGAATGAACAAAGCATGGATTTTTGTTGTTCCTGCCATGTAAAGTTACAGGAAATAAATTGCAGGGATGATAGAATAGGTGTAGAAATAACCTAAATCTTTTTATGTAGATGAAGTGAAAAAGCAGTCTCCTTTAGAATTGCTTCTTTAGATTATAATAGCAATTTATGTTAAAAGTCACTATGACAAATCAGCCCATAATTTATTTTAAGAAGTCAAACTAGCAAGATCAAGTGTTCTGTAGGTGGTATTTCATCTTATCATATTAAAACAGTCTTCCCAAATGTAAAAGATAATCTCAACTGCTGTGTTCTGTAAGCAAGCAGAAAATTATGTAAATCTGATTTCCTTACTATGCGTTTGCTATCTCTTTAAAGCTTACTAAATCATATCCAGATTTGTAAACACAAAAGCACTGGATCCAAGATACATTTGCTTTTCAAACACTCAGAATGAAAAAAGGTATTTTGCAAGATGTAATTGAAAAATTCCTATCTGTTTTCAAAAGCTAACAAATCAACAGTTGTGTGAGATTAAAAAAAAATACAAAACATCACCTCTTAACTTATTATGGGCTTAATTGCTTCCTCATAATGGAGTGTGACAATGTGATTGCAGTAAGAACACCTGCTTTGAAAATCGCTTATCAAAGAAATGCCAGTGAGGAGCAGGGAGTCCAAATGGAGGCCATGTTGAAGTTCTTCATCTATTTCTTAGTTTGCATCACTTCTTACCCCCTCTCCTTTAAGCCTATCAGGTTCAGTGCCTGAATAATTGGTGTTTACTTTGTTAGCTCACCCAAAAATATCTGCACCTGCATGCCCAGCTTTGAGGCTACAAAGGCAAAGAGTTTGCATATGCAAGTAGTTGGGCATTTTTCTGGGCCCAAACTCAGAGATTATCTTCCCTACAGACACAGAAGCCCCCTGAACTACAATCTAACTATATTAGATTGCCAGTGTGTGAGAAGACAAAGCCCAGGAGCTAGACTGCATAAATCTCTCAAGTCAATAGCCAATAGAATGGACTGTCCTCATTCTTTCTTTGTTCTGAAGAAGAAAATCCTTTGATGTCAAGGTTAACTGGTTAAGTTCATTGGTATTGTGGATTTGCATTTAGTTGCATTTACATAGCTTAATCTTTTTGTAAACATATGTCTAATCATATATGTTCTTTCACCAATAATTTCTTACTTTGTCTTTGGAAAAGGGAGGAAATCCTTTCCATTTTCTATGAAGAGTTGGACAAGGGCAATAAATCAATAGGTTAAAAGATACTTAAATTGCTATGTTTTAGTTAACAGAAATGTATTTTATGCCCTTTTTAAAAATGAGGATTATGAAAACAAACTCTATTTCTAGTTCCTAGCATGGCTAAATGTTTAGTAAATGAGATAGGTTCAATAACTTCAGTGAACAATAAAATGTAAATTTTGGTTTTATAAGGAATTGTATTAACTGTAAAATAAGTCAATATTCCATTTGAATTCAAACATTCTAGAATTTTAAGTGGTAGACTGAAACAATGACATGTAGAGAGTAAAGGACAGAGAATGCTCCACTTAGATGTGGTAGGAGCCATAGAAAGAGAATGGCGCAGAAAGAAGGTAGGACAAATAATGAATGAGAGATGTGCTCAAGCAGAACTATGCAGCCATGCATAAGAACACAGAGACGACACCCACACAGACATATACATTCATAGACACACACACATACACTCCTCAAGCATACCAATCGCTCAGAGAATCATCTAGACATTTACTGAAAGGGCAAAAGGAAACTGAGAATGATAATTATGGCTGAGGAGAGGAACAGCCCCAGCATAAGCATTTGTAGGATAATGCTCCAAGGGACTAAAAATGCCCTCTTGTATTTTCACAACTCTTGGTGCTGGCTCTTCTGCCAGGATGACATAAAGCAGAGGTGCATGTTTAGCCTATGAGCTGAAAGTTTTCACACTTGCTGTTAAGGAAGTCTGTGTTAGGTCCCATCTGAGAGAGCACACATGCAGTAACAACGTTCAAACCAAAATTTCACAAAAGCAAAAGGACTGTGTCTATAGTCTTTAGTATCTAGAGGTATATCTATACCTATATCACCGTATGTTAAGATACTGAGCATAAGCCCTGATAATTTCAAATGCTGGGGACATAATGTCAATGTGCTATCAGGGAACTACATAGCTAAAGGAGAAGAAATAATTTGTATGTTTAGGAACTGTGGGACTTAGAACAAAATAATAAGAATAGCTGATTATTACCTAGACCTCGTATGTTGAAGTATTATTCTAAAAACTTTGTATATATACATTTATTTACTCCTCATAATAGTCTATATTATTTTCCCCATTTTATATATGGGGGAAAACTGATAAATGTAAGTATTAGAGATCTATTTTAATCCAGTCTCTGTAGTTTTAAGATCTTTGCTCTTAGCCACTTTACTATGGTGCCCTCAGAGATAAGCAAATATTACAAAGGTTAAACAATTTTAGAAGATCTGCCATTAAAAAGAAACAAACAATCAAACAAACAAAACTACATTTGGAGTTTCTCTAATAAGACAAGAAAGGAAAAGAGTGATTAAAAATCTTTGTCACCTACAGGTGATAAAACCTTTTTAAGACTTCCCTTTCACAAACAAACCAGAATGAAGTAAGGAGAAATCTTGGCATGCTCAACACATCTTTGGTTTTACGATTGAGATGTTATGTTTTAGAATTTTTTTTACAAACCACATAGACTAGATGGCTGATACTGGCGAGCATGGCCATGTTATTTTCAAGGAACTTAGATTCAGTGAAAAATCTATTTCTAAAGAAGGAACAAAAGACTACCCAATATTTAAATTATTTTACAGGTCAATAATAAGTATTGCTATGTACCATACCAGTTTTTACTATTTTTAAGGTAAAATTAAAGCAAAAAAGTCCAAAAGATGAAGAAAACTCTACATTGCATTTCATTTTTAATTTGAATGCTCAGTAGATTGCACACACACAAAAAGTCCTTATTGATGACAGACTGCCCAAGAAAAAATTCTCTTTAATAGCCTGAGCCAAATCACCCAGAGCCGGTGTTCTCTGAGGCATTTTGTCCAGAGAGCCATCCACTGAAGGCTTTTTTCCATCTGTTAGGTCCACTGTACTATGCATACCATTTTGTTCTCGCTCTGGGAGCTGTCTAGCCAGTCCTAGACCCATCCATACCTCATTATTCTGCAGCCAGACAAATGGTGGCAATTATAACATCGCGGTAGGGATGACATACTATGGTATGGTTGAGAAGGCTCTTTCATTTTAAAAACCACTGTTTTGTAATGCTTAAAACTTTCTCTAAATATTTTTCATATGGAAACTTTGTGTTTGCTTTCAGTTTGAAGTGATTTTGTAAGAGAAATATTTAAGAGATGTATTTTGTTTTAAAGTGAAAATATACCTGTGGGTTACCCTGGCTTATTTATGAAGCATTCACTGGGAGGTGAGGGTGGAGAGAAGGATAGTTTACACTGACTATCCAGCAAAGTGTGTTGAATGCCTATTGTATGTTCCAGGCTCTTTGTCAGCCTGGTCTCCCTTCTTAGAGTACTAATTGTCTGGTAGAACAGGTAAAGCAAATGCACAAGTGAATGTCACACAAGTGTCCCATTCCCCTATTCACGGTCTCCTACTTCAATACCTAAAGGAGACAATGTCCTTCTAAACTACTTGGGCAATTCATCTCTGAACTTTTGTTTTTTTTTTTGGCACCTTTGACGAACTTTGGCCACCGTAGCTTCTGATTCCAGGTTTGAAGGTACTTTTTCTCATTTCTTTTGGCTCTTTGGTCTCATTTGGACCTTAGCTCCTTTTCTGACCTAACTCAGAAAACTTAGGGGTTTGCCCTAATATGCCCTTTCTCTATAGCTCTCTGTTCTTTTGTCTGGGGGATCAACTAGGTGACTGGGAAATATAACATTCCTTTTTTTCTTGTTTATTTAAAATTAAGTTTCATGTTTTAGATTTTTAAAAAGTGGAATTGAATTTCTTGTAGTTAAAGCAGTCATACTGTCTTTTCACTCTAAAAGTCTTAGATTATCCAGATGTGCCAAAGTACTTATAGCACAGAGTTGCTTATAAAACATCAAAATTTTAGCTTGGTAATGCACAAAGTGTATAATTCACACATTTTACAGAATTTTCAGAAATGGTGTATCTTACAGTTTTTTATAGTTTTGACACCATAGAAGAATAAAAATAGGAATGATTATTTTTTTGAGATCAAGCAATAAATACATATTCCGTGGCATTGTTTAGATGTATTCAAAACCCACAAGTACTGATTTGAAAGAAAGCAAATAAAAAAATGCATACGAAAATATGATGCAGCTCTAAATCATGAATTCAGCTTATTTAATGTTAAAATATACAAAAAGTACAGTTTGGATTAAGTAAAAAATGACTATAAGCCCCCAACTTTTCCAGTAAAACACTAATGGAAAAAGAGGAGATGAAAAAATGTCCGTTTACACAAGATCCTACTGCAGAACATTGGTGATCAAGCCTCTTCATTTCTTCGAATATTTCACCTAGTGACTATAAAATGTCAGTTGTAAAACCGGGTTTATAGTTAGTTTGTCTGAATAGAAAATTCCCTTATATTTTGAGTCTTTCGAAGTCTTTTTTAGGTCAAAATCAAGTCAGGCATTCTTTTTACCTGACTGAATTCACCCAGGATTCTACTCATATTATACAATGTCAGTAATAATGTCAGGGCTAAAGGCTAATTGGTAGCCCTAAAAACAGAGTTAATCATTTTGAACTGCACTTAGAAAAAAATAAAACAGTCTATAGAAAGTCCACACTTCTTTTTTGGAGGTATTTGATCTGAAGGGAAGAGGATCAATATTTCTTTTCTTTCACTCATTCACCCATTTGTCCAATTATTCATCTCTTCATTCATTCATCAGACATTAAATACCTACTATTACCCAAGTGCTACTTAGGATCTACAGAAACAGCAGTGAACAAACAAGTTTCTTCCTATCAGGGAACTTACATTGGGGCAGAGAAATGGAGAAAAAACAACCCATTAACTAATTGTCAGATAAGTGTTAAGAAGATAAAACAGGATAAGGGAATAGAAAGTGAATGGAAGAGTAGGGTGCTCTTTTATGTATGGTTAAGGATTTGGAGACTTTTGTCTAGAGATGTGAATACAGTAATAACATAAGCCATAAAAATATCTGAGGGAAAACTGTATTAAGCAGAGGGGCCAGTTAGCACTGAGGCCCCAAGGCAGGAGCACACCTGGCATGTTTAAAAACAGCAATAAAATCAGAATGACTGGAGTCCAGTGGGAGAGCCCAGTAAGAGACGGATTGTAAGAGATGAGGTTATAGGATGGGGGGAGATATCATACAAGCCACCATGAGAACTTTGGATTTATTTTTAGTGAGATAGCAAGCTATTGGATGGTTTTGAGTAGAGAAGTGACAAGTTTTAAATATATCACTGGTGCCATTGGTGGTACAGAGTAGATTAAGATGAGGCAGTGTGGGAGGCTGGGGAGACAAATTGGGAATCCATTGCAATAGTCTAACTGGAACATATGTTTTAGCAGTTGCTTTTAAGGAATCTTCAAGGTGGACACCGATCACTGTAGTCCACACTGCCTAAAAACTTCCCTGGGAAATACAGAAGTATGACTCCTGGAGCCCTGTGTGCATGTGAGACAGAGAGACTGTCTTTCTCTACAACTTTAAAGGTTTGTTGTTACTGGTAATTAACATGATGGTTCTCTATATTCTAAAACAACTTCATAAGCAAACAGAAACTATGAGAAATATATTGCACTAAAAATGTGTTATTTAATAAAATCTGTTTTTTAAAAGTTGAAGTCATATTGAGGTTATCCTATCAGTAATGAGCTGGTAAGGTAGAAATACGTCTGTTTCAATGGCTGGTCAAAGTGTATTTGTATATATTCTTAACTATGTGTTCATTTACAGAACTTCCGCACATGCTGTAATGGTAATACTACCAAGCTGTAGGTACATGACATTGTAAATATATGGCTCAATAAGACAAAATAATTTTTTAGAATATGAAATATATTTACCTACATAAAGTTAATTGGTGCAAATAACTGTAAAACCTTATGATTCCATTTATATGAAATGTTCACAAGAGGAAAATATATAGATACAGAAGAGTAGTGGTTGCTCAGGGCTGAGAGGATGAGGAGGTTTGGGGGGGTGATAGCGGGAGGGTACATGATTTCTTTTATAGATGATAAAAATGTTCTAAAATTGTTTGAGTCGATGGTTGCATAACTCTGAATACACTGAAAACCACTAAATTTTATACTTTCAATGGGTAAATTGTACGGTATGTGAATTATATCTCAATAAAGCTGTTATCCAAAAAATGATGATAAAACTGATGGATGAAGTCTTACCCATATAAAGCAATGTTAATAAATGTTAATTAAAAAAAAGCTAACGTACCAGTGACTCAAGAAATTAAATTGCTTCTGTGTTAAATTTCTTATGAGAATAATCACAAGCTTTCTATGCACTTCGTCCATTTATGAATGGTTGTGGTGTGTTCTATATTCTCTATTTGGAAAATCTGGGAGGGGGGTGGCCAGATTGAACATGAACTCCTTAGAAAGAAAAAAAAAAAGAACTCCTTAGAAAGAAAAAGCATCATCAATTATCAATTATAATTAATTAACTGTTCCATGTATATTAAGTGCCTGAATTTGTGTTTGTCCAAGATAGGTCTAGAAGATTTGTTTGAAGTATCTTTAATGCCCATGACAAATTTCAGGCAAAGAGAGCTCTCTAGGTCAGACAGATGTATGATCTTCTTTAAGTCAAAAGAACACCTATATTAAACATGTACTTCTTAAAGCAACATTGCCTTTCAAAGGCTTCTTAGAATTCTTATTAGTAATATTTTTTTTTGTCTGGAGACATTTTGTCACAGGGGCTGTCTGCCCTGATGGACATGGTTCTTATATCTATTTCTATTAGCCATGGCTGCCAATCTGTGGTTCACACCAGCTATCTACCAGATTATAATGCTCACTGAAAGTTACAATAGTAATTCGATCAATCTATTTTTTTGTAAACTGTTTGGATAGATTTGAGGTTGCATGGATATTCTTTATGAAGTCTGAGTCATTTGTGTACACATGACAAAATAACAGGTGCCCTGATAACCTGGATTATGCCTCAATTTTGCACCAAGAATTAATGATCTTATACAGAGGTACGTAGAACTGCTTCTTGTGAAAAATATATCCATACTTATGTCCAAACTCCTAGAATATTTCTGTATTGTGAAGCATTTTTATCAGATTATAATGATACCTTAAATGTAATGAATCCTAGCTCTTGTGTGTGTGTGTGTGTGTGTGTGTGTGTATGTGTGTGTGTATGTGGTGCTGAAAAATTACTCTGTATAATAATAAACTTTCTAAACAAATTTAATTGCCTTCTCATCCCACTGGAAAAAAGAATGAAAAGCTACTTTCAGGACAATAATGAAAAGGTTGCTATTGTTTTGTTTTGTTTTTACGTTTAAAAAGCACCTAGGCATAATAGTATTTTGTAGCAGCTTGGGGCACCAGACAAAAGATGGCCCTGAATTAGGGTTCTGTGATGAACTGGTTTCAATCCAAGCTCATAATTTTGGTTGTCAGAGGAGCCTTGACATTTCATACAGACTATCACAAATGAAATGGGGCCAGGCACTCTTGAGAGAGCACCTGGCCCCATTTGATGCTATTATGCCCAGAACCTGAATATGCTGATGTAGAAGACTGGCAAGTGTCACTGGCCAGTGGTGGAGCAGTGGAAACCTAGCTGGTTCTTGCTCACGGGAATAGCATGCTGCAAGGGCCAGCAACACATGTGGACAGGTGCTCACTTATGTGTCTGGCTGGAGTATATTTCTTTTTGTCCTGCTCTGACCAGCAAATAGTTGTACACTATCTTTAGTCTCAAGTTCACACTAAAGTCAAAGTACCCCTAGAGACTTTTCCAAGGGAACACATCCCTAAGTACCACTCTCTCTAATGTTTACTCCTGATTCCATTTCCTATCACTGCTTTGACAGACACTACTTCAATTAATCATTTTTTCAAACACTATTCAGGGGTGTAATCGGTCCTGAATAGGGCTCTGTGTATTAGAAGATCAACTCTTTATACGGAAGCAAAAACTGAGAAAGGTAAGTGGGAAAATTAAATGTTCAGGTAGGTACAAAAGTGTAAAGTGTGTCTACAATTCATTGGTTGAGTTCCAAGGGTTCAAATGGAATTTCACCATATTACCTTTTCTTTGGCAAATTAAAAAATAAACTGAATACATACACTGAAGACTGATGCTTCATTAGAGGTTCTCAACAGGAGTCTGGAGGGGCACCTTGGTGGCTTAGTCGGTTAAGCATCTGGCTCTTGATTTTGGGTCAGGTCATGATCTCATGGCTCATCAGACTGAACACCACTTCTGACTGGACAGCTCTGAGCCTTCTTGGGATTCTCTCTTTCCCTCTCTCTCTCCCTCCCCCCACCCACCCCGTGTGCGTGCTCTCTCTCTCTCTCTTTCTCTCAAAATAAATAAACTATAAAAAAGTAGTAAACAGGAGTCTGGCTGAGAGATTCTTATTTTTCCCTTTATCAACTTCTTTAGCACTTCTGTTCATTTCTTAAGGAAATTTGTGCTTCCTGCATTGTTGTACTGTTATCTGATTATCCATATCTGTTCCCTGATGTGTAAGCCCATTGAGAAAAGGTGTCTTGTGTCATCCACCACTATTTCACATTCAGTGCTCATCACCATGTCATGTCCTAGTGAGTACTAAATATTTTTGAGTAATTAAGTATCTTCATCCAAAACATACTGCACCTTATTCTATAAGTAAAGCAATACATTTTGTTAGTTGATTAACACAACAACTGAGGATTTATTACGAAGTGAGAAATAATTATCAGTAAATTCTCATGGGCATTAGTCCAATTTACTTGTCCAGGTGTAATTGTGAATTCATTGCCAACAACCAGAGCCTGTGATAGAGCAGTAAAGTAGCTGCTGTACGATGAATATAATTTTATTTTGATTACAGATATGTCTCCAAAATAAACTGTTTTTATTCATTTTAGCATACTTAGAAGTATAGCTGGTCTCTGATGTATGAGAAAAATCTTAACATTAATTTACATGTTGGGGTCACTTTTTATAGCTTTTTAAAAAATGCAGTTGCTATGACCCGTGGATAAGGATTTTATTCAGAAAAGGACACTACTGAATCCTTTAGACCCTTGCCATTTCAGTGTGGTTTGGCCACCAATAATATCAACATTAGCTGAAACTTGTTAGAAATGTAGAATATTAAACCTTCCCCAAGAATATTGAATCAGAACGTGCATTTTAACAAGATACCTGGGTGATTCAAATGCACATTAAAGTTTGAGAGGCCCTATCTTAGGTCTTTTTTCCTGTCATTGGAATTAGAAATGTCTTATTTATAGAATTGAAAGAATAAAGTCTTGTTGTGTCTGTTTTTGATTGATCCTACAACCTCAATCAGCTTGGCTGATGCAGGTGAGCGGCTTAGTAAGGTTCTGAATATTAATGCTTCTATATAATCAAAATCATGGAAACATATTGGTCATACGTATCTTGAAATGGTATAAAGCAGTCAGTTAAAAGATAACATTTATAGGGGCTCACTGTGTGCAGAAATTTAGGTGAGGCTCTCTGGCTCATTACAAATGAATATATTTCTTGGAAGACATGTTTGAAGATACCTACAGCTGAATATAGGAGACATACCCAGAGTTATTATCATACACATGAGGCCAGAATATTCTTCCAGGCAAAACGCATGACCACGTCTGGAAATGTGGCCAACCACATAAGCAATGTGCCGTGTGACCAATAATTATTCAGAAGGGAAGTGAGGATATCAAATCAGTGTGGATAGAAATACAAAAGAGTTAAGAATCAGAAAGACACAAAATCATAAATTTTCACATAACCTAGTGTGGTAGATTGTGCTATTAGCCCTCCCTGTATACATACCCTTTGTTACGTACTTTCCAGAGCCCCCTCACTTCTCTGCTTCATGACTTCAGTTCAGCCATGAGATTTACTTTACCAACTGACATGAGATAGAACAGATACTGTGCCAGTTTTGACCCTATGCATTAAAAGAACTTGATGAACCATGGTAAGCAAAAGTGCGTAAAGTGAGGCCAATAAATGAGCAGAGGTCCACAGCATTCAGAGTCCTGCAGACAGCAGTAATAAAAACTGGATTTATTTTTAGCGATTATAGATTTTTAAGGAAATTATGGATTTTTAGGAGATATGTGTTATTGCCTTTAGTATATTTTTAGCTCCTTGAAGATGGGAATCGATATTATCTATCATTGAATACTTCCATGTAAGCACAAGATGGGCATTTGGTAAGTATGTCAAGTGGTAACTGAAATGGGTACATGCAATTTGTAAGTCAGTATTTTGAAAAATGCTGATGACTACATTCTATGAAAGAAACTCAATCATAAAAAGTATAGTATAGTATAGTTCATTCACCAAGTTAAGAAACACATTTCCATGATTTATTTTGAAAGAAATTACCTCTATATAAATACATTAGCAAATAGTAACCCCACATGTTACATGAACATTCAAATATGAAGCATTTGGAAGTGCTTCTAATATTTAAAATTACTTTTTTTTAAACCTGTATATTTTATGCTTATCTTCAATAAACAAAAGAAAAAATCTACCATTATTAAATAGGCATTTTAACCTTACATAGCACAATCCTAGCAACCCTTTAAAATTGGAATGGCAATAGGCCAGGGTAATGGGAATTAGTCATGGCTGGAAAAGCTTAAGACTAAAAGTGGGATAGTTCTGACACAACATTAGGATCCCTCTACTAGGCCTTCTTCTGGTAGAAGGTTATAGTCTGACTCTGACCTTTCCTTAGAAAAAGTGCCATATTACTATGGAGAATCATCTTCCAAATGTGAAAGACTTTGAGTTTCCAGGGAAAATTCTATGTTCCTTTTTCTCCTCTTTCAAGACCCTGCTGTGTTCAGGTTAATCTGTTACTTGGTACACTCTAATGCTCCACCAGCCATGGGAGATGGGGGATGAAGACAGGGCAGAATTGATGAGCCGCACCACCGAGTTCTTCCTGAATCTCTGGGTGAATCTAGGAGCAGGGTCCAGAAAGTTGTCAATTTTATCTACTAGTGTCCTTCTTTCTCTTCGGCTATGTATATCTTGGACTGATTTATTTATGAATTGAATATTTACTGGGTGTTTATTCACTCCTAGAACTCCATTTTCCGTCTCTCCTCTATCAAAAAACCTCCACTGAACACTCTAGATCTCAATGATCCATTCCTCCCCACAGCAGCTCAAGCCTTTATTTCCCGTATTGCTTATTTGGCACATAAAAAGGCATTTCCATAGAATTCCTTTTATTTAAAATTTATATTTGTATTAAAATATTTTATTATGTCCACTTTTATTAGTTATATGTAATTCCCCCAATTAAAGTATTGCTGAGAGGCAGAGACAGTTTCTCATATAACTTCATGTCCCCCCAGCACTCAGTGCAGAATAGCCAGCAATGCACATTTGTTGATCAAATGCACATTTGTTGATCAAATGCACATGTGAATGAATAAGCAGCTTTGTGAGCATCACTCATTAATTCTTTCAATTTATATAATGCCTATTCTTGTGAAACTCCTATTCCAATTGGAAATGGCTCACATCCTTGTATGTTTTCCATTGGATAAATTTCATCTGATGCTAACAGTTTTTTTATAATTTGTGAGAAACATACATTAACCTACTTTTTTCTAATGGATTTAAGTAATACTCACTTGATGTTTACAATTTATAGAACATGGTAATCTATAGTCAACTCTTGATTAATTGATGTACGGTTTTTCTAAATTTTTCATTAGCATCTTCAACTGTGTTGGAGAATAAAAATGAGAAGTTAATTTCACTTTTTTTCTTTTTTGCAAAGAATTGTTGTAAAGTTGATAGAGAGATGAGATGCCTAGCTGTATTGATTTGTGTGACCCTTTAACATCACCTGTGGGCACCATTTATGCATTTGATTCTTGAATCGATAATTATTGGTAACTGAGAATTGTGTACTAGATTCACAGATACTCACCAGCAGGTGTGGAATGACATCGTATTCTTTCTCTTGTATCATTACCACATTTCAATTATAGGAAGTCTGGCTCCCCAAAATTAAAGTTTTAAACTTTTTACATGTCTTGAAGATGTGGAAATCGTTATAATCAGAGAATGTAAGGACAAATTCCCTATCATTTCCAGCCTCTTTTCAAAAACGTTCTACTGCTTAATTTAACAGTTGCAACAACTCAGCACTGCCATTAGAACACACATGCATTTATAGACAGAATGTAAATCCATGTGCATGGCTATATTCCAGTAAAACTTTATTTCTAAACACGGAAATTTTAAATCTGTAGAGTTTTCACGTCTCAGGGGACTTTTGATATTTAAAAATAATTCAAAAAATTAAAAACCATTTTTTAGCTCAGGAGCCTTATAAAACAGGAGGTGGCTGCCTGTTTATCATTTATGCATTGTCGGTGTGCCTCTACTGCAGAGTTAAATTCCTATAGTGGAGTTGAATACTTGTAAGAAAAACCATAGGTTCCACAAAGCCAAAACTATGTCTGATTTAGCTCTTCAAAAAAAGTTTGCTGGGGCGCCTGGGTGGCTCGTCGGTTGAGCGTTCGACTTAGGCTCAGGTCATGATCTCTCGGTCCGTGAGTTCGAGCCCCGCGTCAGGCTCTGTGCTGACAGCTCAGAGCCTGGAGCCTGTTTCAGATTCTGTGTCTCCCTCTCTCTCTGCTCCTCCCCTGTTCATGCTCTGTCTCCCTCTGTCTCAATAATAAATAAACGTTAAAAAAAAATTTAAAAAAAAAAGCTTGCCAATCCCTGGTTTAGAGGGTATTATAATTCTATTAAAAAGCCGGATGTATTCAAATGACACGCTGTATGGGGTACAATAGAAGACACAGTCTTTCTCAAAAGACCACAAACATCTTAACCTAATATTAATGAACTCAAATGCCATGTTTTGAGCAACTATGTGTGGCACAGTATTCTAGGCATCAGATATACTGCATCTCAGGCATACCTATGGATGGGCATAATCTCTGCCCTCGTGGAGTTTACATTTTTGGATTAGAACCACATAATAAAACATAAATAGGCACACATGCACTGCATAAATATAATGCACGGTCAAATGACTCTCACAGAGACTTCCAGCTTGAGTCAGATCGGAAATGGCAAAAGCAATACCAAAACCCTCTTTTAGGTTTATCTAAAGCTTGATGCTACCAGCCTGCACGTTTAAACTCTAGTTGGGGTTAATGACATGAGGAAAAGCTTAAACTTTGTCTTCTCAGAAACTGCAATAAATCAAGGAGAAAATACACGCTCAAGGTTAAGACAGCCTCAATGTACTTTTTAAACTAGCTTAGGCTATCAAAATTGTCTTTACGCAAAGATTATAGATAATGGGACAATATAATTACAGAAATTTGGAATTCTCTATGGAGCCCTAGAGATAAAAATCTCTAAATATTGTTGCACTTGAAGTTAGTTGAGGATTTATAGCTTTAGAGGAGGAGGTTGATGGACTATAAAAACTGAATTAGAAATGATGACTGGACATAGCATAAGTGATCTGACACACTGACTCCTGAATGTTCTGACTCTAGCAAAGTTCTCAAAGTAAGAAACTTTGATCTAAACTGCAGACACCTGAGAGGAATTCAATTTATGATAGTGGAAGGTTAATACCTGGGAAATAGATATGCCTTTAAATGAAAATAGAAAGCCCCAATATGCTTATCCCGATGTTCCAGTAAGCAGTTGGCTTCCTGATGGGAACCTGCACAGAAGTCTGATGGTCAGGTCCAATGTTGCAGTCACGGTTGTGTGATCTACTTGGCATTCCCAAGGGCATTTAGGAAATGCTGTATCCAATGTGATGCTGTGGTGTGAAAGTTCTGTCACTGAATTTTCTAGCTTCCTGCTATGAGAGTTGAGAAGGAAAGTAAAAAAGGAAAAGAGATCATATCTTTAACTCTCCTTTATATTTTTACATTACTTATTAGATTATCCTTTTGTAAGGAATTGTCACAAAGCACTAAAATAAACACTGATGTTTTTAAAATAGTCAAGACAAAGAATATCAAATGTGAGTCATGTTGCTGTAAAGTTATAAGTACAGATGACTTTGTGTGGTCTTTAGAGCATCTGTGACCACATTAGAAGATATTTTTCTCTTTGCTAGAAGCCAAGTTGCCTCATTTGAGATGAACTCATTGGAAATCATTTCACGGAAAACCGTGAGGAAGAGGAAATAGGAGGCATTTCAAATCGGTTGTGTACCAAATAGATTTCTGTTTAGTTTATTCTGAGACAACTGTCTCAGAAAACAAAGCGGGGGTGGTTTCATGTTGTTTCAGAAGGAGGAAAAAAACTATATTTTCTTAAATGTCATCAAATGGTGAATTGTTTCATAAAATCAGGAGGCAAACCTTTACAATGTGCTCATTATTTTGAGAAGGTAAGATGAATTATTTGTGACAAGATTGACTTTTAAGAATTGCACACAATACTATTGTGAAGGGGAAATAATTCAAAACTGACATGTTTTACAT
Organism: Neofelis nebulosa; assembly: GCF_028018385.1. Taxonomy (NCBI): domain Eukaryota; kingdom Metazoa; phylum Chordata; class Mammalia; order Carnivora; family Felidae; genus Neofelis; species Neofelis nebulosa. The sequence continues at coordinate 163,045,589 of NC_080783.1, read as the reverse complement.
GGATTATGTCCCTATGACCAATTTAAGTGACTACAAATTTAGTTGGCATGTTTAGATTTTAATTAAAGATGATTATATTAGCCTGTTATATGTTCATAATAGAATCTGGTTACTTATATTCGTTTATTCTGTCTTTCTCTTTACTTGAAATGTAACAGAAATGTACATAAATTGTAACTGTACAGCTTGATGAATTTCACAAAAGAAATATATCCATGAAACTGGCATGCTTATCAAGAAGCACCCTGAAGAACCCTTTTGCACTGTTGGTGGGAATGCAAACTGGTGCAGCCACTCTGGAAAACTGTGGAGGTTCCTCAAAAAATTCAAAATAGATCTACCCTATCACCCAGCAATAGCACTGCTAGGAATTTACCCAAGGGATATAAGAGTGCTGATGCATAGGGGCACTTGTACCCCAATGTTTCTAGCAGCACTTTCAACAATAGACAAATTATGGAAAGAGCCTAAATGTCCATCAACTGATGAATGGATAAAGAAGTTGGGGTTTATATATACAATGGAATATTACTTGGCAATGAGATAGAATGAAATATGGCCTTTTGTAGCAACGTGGATGGAACTGGAGAGTGTTATGCTAAATGAAATAAGTCATACAGAGAAATACAGACACCATATGTTTTCACTCTTATGTGGATCCCGAGAAACTTAACAGAAGACCATGGGGGAGAGGAAGGGGGAAAAAAAAGTTAGAGAGGGAGGGAGCCAAACCATAAAAGACTCTTGAAAAAGAATAAACTGAGGGTAGATGGGGGGTGGTAGGGAGGGGAAAGTGGGTGATGGGCATTGAGGAAGGCACCTGCTGGGATGAGCACTGGGTGTTGTATGGAAACCAATCTGACAATAAATTTCATATTAAAAATAAATAAATAATTAAATAAACATTAAAAAAAAAAAGATGCACCCCGAAGCTACTATGTCTCCTTTTAGTAAATATCCCAATTTGTAAGAGTAATCAGTATCTTGACCTCCAATCCTGGCAATGTTCTAACTTTAAATAAATGGAATCAAACAATATATACTTTGTTATGTTTGGCTTATTTCATTCAATGTTATGTTTGTGAAAATCCTTCATGATGTTGTATATAACTGTATTCATCCATTCTTGTTGCTATATAAGATTCCATTGTGTAGATATACCACAACTTGTTTATCCATTCTGCTGATGGACAATTAGTTTGCTTCTAGATGTGTATTAGTAATAACTAGTATGGTAGTTATTACTAGCATAATATTGCTAGCATAATATAGCTATATTACGCTAGTAATATGATATAATACTAGCATATATAGTGTGTATATATATATATATATATATACTAGCATATATAATACAATACATAATACTAGCATATATTACTAGCATAATATAGAATGTATATAACTTTGTATATAACTTGTATATATTGTTGTACATAACTTCTGTATATAACTTGTATATAAATTTTGGTGAACATATGCTTTCATTTCTGCAGGTGTACCTAAAAGTGCAATTGACTTCTCATAGGGTAGGAATATATTCAGTTTATACTGATATTGTCTAATCATTTTCTCAAATGGTTAAGTCAATTTACACTCTCACCCAAGTGTATGAGGGATCCTAGCCAACCATTTTTGTCTTTTCCATTTTAGCCCTTCTGATGGCTGTAGAGAGCTTTCAAATTATGGTTATAATTTTCATTTGTTTGATGACTAATGACCTTGAGTGTCTTTTCATATATTTATTCACAATTTGTATGCATTCTTTTGTGAAGTAGCTATTCAATTTTTTTTAACTTATTGCCCTATTGTATGTTCTTCGTAATCTTATTTTTTACAGGAATTTTTTTAATGTATTGAAAATACAAGTTGGATATATGTATTACAAATTTCTTCTCGAAAACTGTGGTTTACTTTTTTGCTTTTTATGATGTTTTGTGTCATATTATTTAATAAAGTCATTGTCACTTTTTAATATTATTTTAAGTTATTTTTTTTTACTTACCCATCAGAATAAAATACATTGTGTGTTGTGTCTCATGAAGCCCCAAATAGGAGGATCTATTTAATCAGCAACCTTGAGCTTTTAGTGCATATTTCAAAATTCCATTTACGAATTTTGTTCCAAAGTCATGATTTTAAAAATCAGGCTATATAACACGTGCCCTACTTTCTTAAATTCTTTAATTAAAAAAATTTTTTTTAGAGAGGGAGAGCATGAGTGGGAGAGAGGGACAGATGATGAGAGAGAGAATGTTAAGCAGGCTCCACACTCAGTGTAGAGCCCAACATGGGGCTTGAGCCCACAAGCCCAGGATCATGACTTGAGCTGAAATCAAGACTTGGATGCTCAACTGACTGAACCACCCAGACACCCCAGTGTGCTCTCCCTTTTTAATCATCAAATTAATTTGATACTAGTGTTTCAGTTTATAATTAATTATTTAAATTCATATATTTAAAATACCACCTGTAAACATTTTAAATGCAATTAAGTGCACAAAAGTCTTGAAGATCATTGAAAATAAAAATAATGAAATATTACTGGCTTTGTGGGTATGTGTGTCTCATACATAGTATTTCTACGCCACAACTGTTTTATTCGCTATATGTGACTTCACGGAGCTTACATTTATTTTGCATTATTCTCCAAACTAATACCCTTGCAGTGTCTGCCCTACTGCCATGCAATCTACCCTCTTTCTTGTTACTAGAGATATCTTTACAAATGTACACTGACATAAATCACTTCCTGGGCCAAAATATTCCAATACCTTTGGATAAAGTTCGAGACCATGGGGCAGCATATGAAGCCACGAATAAGATGGTTGATGTTTCCCCCCTAGTCACCTGGCTTTCCTTGCAGTTCCTTAACAACCAGGGAGTACTGACTGCCCCTCTGCTCTTCTGCCTGCTGAACTCTGACTCCTCCTTTAAATCTCTGTTCATACTTTCTCTGAAAAGCCTTCCTGACCTTCCTAAATTTGGTTAATTCCACCATCTGTTTCCCAAACGTCTGAGCATAACATATTTATCTCCCTGTTTATAGATTTTTTTTTCCCCGAAGAGACTGTGAAGCTTCAGGAAGAGACCAATGTCTTACTCCTCTTTTGAGTTCACAATGCCTAGAATGGACCTAAAATGTGTCTGGCATAAGTTTATTGAGTAAATTAATGAATGATTCTTTTCTGTAAGTTTTTTTCTTTCCAAAATACTTTTATAAATGTCAATAAAATTTGATCATAGAAATTATGTCTCTTATACTAGGGAATAATTTTTTTGAAAAAGAATAAAGGCATGTATTTGCTATGGGGACTGAAAGAGAAAACATCAATACACTTGCATTTTTTTTTGATACTTTCACAGTTCTGAACGATAACCCTATAACCCTATGGAAAGAACAGAATGACCCAAGAGAAGGACAGTATTTTTTTTTTTTTTCCTTTTGTCTGCCTGGCCAAGAAAAGCTCTGTTTACTGGTCATTGAAAGGTTATTTAGAAATTTTAGTATTTAGTGTCTTTGGTCAGTGTTGAAAGAAAAAGATAGAAGTGAAGCTTAACAGAGCTTAGAAGAAAGAGAGGGCTTGCAGTACCTGCTGAGAGAGAGAAAAAGCCATTATTCCTTGTGCCCTGTCAGATAAGAGGAGTCCTTGGTAAGAACAGGCTGAGAGAGATTAGAGAAGATGATGTAACATTCCAGAAGCAGAAAACTCTGAAAGCAGGTGGTAGGGCAAGGTCTCCCAGTAGATGCAGGGCAGGGTTACGACAAACACAGTCTGACAAAAACACAAAGAAGGTTAAGGTGATCCCCAACTTAGACGTCGTTTATACAATCGGCTCCAACTGTATGGTAGTAAACATTGTAAGTGACATCACGAAAAGCTTTCTGGAATCTTTGATTACAGTGACAACTGCACAATATAAGGGCAAAGGATAAAAATCTCATTACTTTTCATTTTTTTCCCCTTTCAAGGGGCTTATAATATGGTTCGATGCTATGTCTTTGTCAAGTTTATTTGAGTTGTCAAAGAGTAACGTGAGACTGTCACTGTGATAGTCTGAAAGCTTAATGCTCTCAAACTTTGTCCATGTACTATTCACACAGAAGTGTCACGCCATAATCCACACTATCCATGAGATGTAGATGTTAGATACTTCATACACTCAGTGGCTCCCCTCAACTCTGCAAACTCTCACCGGATCACAGCAGGATTCATATTCACTATTGCAACATCAAGGCTGGCAAAGGTATGAGAATTCATGCAAAAAATCCATCATCCATATGGAGATTTTATTGTTAGAAATTGCTATCATCAGTTTCTCTGACACCATTTACACTGTTTATTCAGTGGTATCTATATTTAGAATTTTACAAAGTTTGGACAATCACTTTTATGGGAAAAATAAAACAAAACTGCATTCGAGACTGTTATTTGGGTTAATAGGATCACCTTACTGGTATTCAAATCTCAGCATCAAAATCACCTCTGAATTTTTTTTTTTTTTACCTTGGAAGACAGTCTTTGTTGGTAGTATTAATTCTCAGGTTCGGTGAGCCATTATGTGATGACAGATAAAGAGAACTACAATTTTTACAACTCTTAAATTTAAGAGCTACAGTTTAAGTTCAACTTACTATTTTTATTTTTAAAGTTTAATTTTGAGAGAGAGCACGTGCTTGTGGGAGAGGCAGAGAGAGAGAGGGGGGCAGGATCTGAAGTGGGCTCCATGCTGACAGCAGAGACCCCAATGTGGGGCTCAAATTCACAAACTGTGAGATCATGACCCGAAGCTAATTCAGACGCTTAACTGACTGAGCCACCCAGGCACCCCTGAGTTCAACTTCCTAAATTAGGTGCTAGCATCATCTGAGCAGCAACTTTAACTTCATAACACAATTCCATGTACATTATATCACTTAATTCTCACAACACGTGTTTAGGCAAGCTTTATTATTTCCCCCATTTTATAGGTGGTAGAACTGAGGCTCAGGGAGATTTACTGGTGTGCTCAGGATTCTACAATCATTAAGTGAACTGAGGACTCAAGCTGTGTCTGAACTCTAAATCCTCAACCACATTGCTGAATACCATTATCTCAGTCTGGATTGTCTTTCCTTTTTCTTGTTATTCCCATTGATCAATACCAGTCTGGAATATAATTTTTTTAATGAATAAATTCATTTCTTAATATTTTATTTTTTAATATTTATTTTGCTTATTTTGAGAGAAAGAGAGTGTGAGAGCATACGCACATGCATGCAAGTGGCAGGGCAGGGCAGGGCAGAGAGAGGGAGAGGGAGAGAGAGAATCCTAAGCAGGCTCTGCCCTGCCAGTACAGAGCCCAACATGGGGCTTTACCCACGAACCCTGAGATCACGGCCTGAGCCAAAATCAAGAGTCGGACGCTTAACCGACTAAGTCACCCAGGTGTCCCATGAATAAATTTATTTTTATATGTGCTGTTTATTTTCAAAACTTTTAGAAATTTATGGAAATTTTATACACAATATTTTTTTACCAGCAAGATATCCTTTGTTATTAATTTAGTGAACAAACAAAATCTGTGGCATATCAAGGTTGGATGTGATATATCATTTAAACTGTAAATACTAAAAAAAATAATAAATAAATTGTAAATACTGCATGCAACCAAAAATATGAGAAACATTTTAAGAGGAATTATTAATATATCATACAAAATGTGAATTTAGTGTCATTAGTGGTTCTTTTTAGGTATTGAAAAATGGGTAACTTTTTTCCTTTTATGTTTCTGTACTTTCTAGAGAATCTTTAATGACAATGTAATACTTAGAGCATTGAAAAACATATGTTTGTAAAGAAAGCTTGTGGCCTTCTTATGGTCTTCAATGTTTTAAAATCTTTGATCTGATCTAACCTCTAGTGTAGTCAGAGAAAAGTCCAATTCTTATCTCCTCTTCTCCAGACCAGGAATTACCTTCATTTCTTAATAATTACATCCATTGGATACTTAGAAGATGCCTCTCCCCACCCCAGAGTACTTCAGAGCTTCCTCAGATAGGTTAGATCTGCCCGTTTATGATTGGAGCTTTAAGAGCAGATGTTTTAAAACTGTTCCAGAACTGTTCTAACAAAAGCCTAAGTTTCTTTTCTTTAGCCAATTATACAGAGGAAACATGGTCCGGGAAAGAACCAGTGGAATCAAGAGGCACCCAGTAAGTGCTACAGATTTCATAGTAGCTGATATCACTATTCATTCTACAGCCTGACTATTGATCTTGTGGTCAATATTATACCCATGTCTGTATCCTTGAAGAGATTGTATGAAAACTATGCTACTGGTCTATAAAAGCCATTATTTAAAGTTCCTTTGAAAAAAGGATATTATTAATTTGATTATGTCCATTAAAATATTCAACAATCCTATTCAATATTCTAGTACATAATTCTGAAAAAATGTGTCCAGGTGTGATTTTATTTTTGAACACGTAGGTCTTCACCAGATTGTGAATTCTTTTAGGGAAGGGACCATATCCTACCACACACATACACCCACACTCTATCCCCCAGCATCAGTAGGGGCTCAAAATTACCAGCTGAATTGGATGAATAAATTCCATTCAAACATCATGAAGCAGTCTTCCATGTTACACTGCAAATAGTTATAATTTTACTATGGGGGGAAGAGCATTTCCTGATACCCAATAAATTGTCAAATTTATTAACCATCCCAAACACACACAGACACACACACACACACACACACACACACACTCACTCACTTAAAATAGCATGCACCTCCTTTTCTTTTCTTTTATTCTTTTCAGTATCTATTAGGATGGCTAATTCTCATTCTCATACCATTAGATTTTCCTAGTGTAGAAATGCAAAGTTTATCATCAGTGATATCACCACACATAAAACTCCACAAAGTGTCTTACTTTTTTTATGACATTAACAAGCTTTCTTGTTAAAGTAGCAATCTACATCGCTATAAGGTTTAAAATAATTTCTGACTTTTATAATTAAAGTGTTGAAGTTTTTCATTTAATGTTCCAGATACATCAGGAACTTTCACAGGGACTAGATAAAAGGTCTGCTTCTAGATAATTGTCAGAGTAGGGGAAAAAACTTTGTGAAGACACAATTCATGGGGGAAATCACGGACTTGAGTAGTCATTAAATTCATGTCCCTGTCTCAAAGCCATATAGGATCCACACTGTCACTTCAATAGTGATTTTGAAACCTATCTTGATTAACGCCTCCCCCGCGCCGTGGCTTTTTCCTGGCATCAGATCACAATAACACTCCCTACCATCTATGAATTCTGCAGCTTCAGAAAAATAAAAGTAGCTATCAATGAGGAAAAATTAGAGCCTATTCACTTAAAAAAAAGCTAAGAAAAATATATAAAAATAACTGCAAGGGAAATACAACAGATAATAGTGCTAGCTCCAACAATGTCACTTGTACTAACAACCTTTATAAAAATACCCATAGCAGATTTATTTCAGTAGCATAAACACTGGAAGAGTCCTTTGACTTCCAAGAAGATGAAATAATATGTAGGTCATGAATACATAAGTTTTATTTCTATAACCGAAAGTATTTCACCACTTCAAGATGTATTTATGAGGCAAATTACTGGAATAGTACAGAATTAAATTTGGTTTTATATAGCATCTTTCATACCCCAAGTATCTCAATAGCTTTCTGAAAGTACAGAAATGCAGTGGCAATTGGAAGCTGAAGAAGCTATTATGCATTTAAGGGCAGATGATATAGGTTTGGATTCAGAGACGTGCTTTATGGATTCAGGGAACAGGATATTTTCCCACTCATCCTTTATACATTCTGTGTCATCTTTATGCTCTACCTGCGCTGCAACCAAGGACATGCAGCGGGGCCTTAGTGCAAGAGCTTCTTTAATCATTTTGTAACCTGTCTGTAGGTGTGGGCACAGGGTTGCAATGTTAGATAAGCTTTGGTTATGGTATTTGAAATCCGCTTGTCTCTGGCCCTGTGGTAAGTGAGGCATCGTACTCGGTATAGCATATTCAGTGTAAAATGCCATTCAATGCCCAGGATAGAAATAAACTTGTTCTTAATTTAGGGGGAAGACAACAGCGACTAGACCAAGTTTTATGCCAAGATGGTCAAAAAATGGGAAAACCAGACACAAATCAGTGTATCATGTGGCGGAATTACAACTCTCACCATGCTGGAGAAAGATCTGAAATGACACCAGCAGCTCTTTCCATACGATGTGGGGAAAAGAAGTACAAACAAGGGCTATTGCCCTTCATGATATTTTATGTGGCAGAACTGTTTGTAGCTGGAAAGTATTGTTCATGTCAGAGAGAAACTCCCAGGGAAATGAAAAGCTAATAAGGATCAGCATGAAATCTGGAATGGCTCTGAGCAGATTGTTCACTGACGGGGAACAGTACTAAATGGAGAAAGCCCCACACTCAGTAGTCGAAAGGCTAGAAATCAGAATTGCACACAAAAGAAATAACCTCTGCCCTTTTCCTTTACTCTAAACTAAGCCATGATTATGCTGCAAATGTTAGTCTCACATTTACCCACAAAAACTGGTGGCTGAGTGCTCCACAATTTTCTTTTTTCCCTTCTCTTCAGCCTTAATTCATGAACTTGCTTTCTTATTTTGAACTTAAATCTTATTCTATAGACTTGATTCCTCCATTTCCCAAGAATATCCATGGTCAATTTATTCTCTACCTCCTTTAGCAGCAAGTCTCTGTCCATCAGCACTAAATGACCATTTAAATTACTCATAGTTTTCACCACATTTAAGTGTTTCCCGCGCACTTTTGGGTTTAAGAAATTTTTACTGGAGTGGATTTGCTGCTTTCTATTTTTTCAGAGCTTATTATACTCTTCTGTTGTCATTAATTCTGGATCCAACCTTTTTTTCTATCTGACCAGACCCAGTCTCAGGTTTCAGTTCTGCCACTTACTAGGTAAGCTTGGACAAATCACTTCTTTCTACTGCTTTGTCTAGAAAATGAAGAGATTGTAACAACTGGTGAACATCTGCCCTACCTATGCCACAGAGGGAAATGGGGAATCGGATGTGATAACAAATGCAGAAAGGCTTTATAAACCACTGTAGTGGACACTGGATGTTTTATTTTGCTCAGCATCCCTTCTTAAGATACCATCGCTTGCCTCTCATAACTCGTAGTTAGAGTGAGGTTGGCTCTAGCCTCCTTTAGCCCTACCTTGGGGATAGCCATGCTATCAAAGCTTGGTCAATCAGATCCCACATCAGTTGCTTTAGGAAAAGGCACCGGTGCAAGTGAGGCAATAAGACTGTCTGCCAGGGACTTAAATATTGAATAGTAGTTGGCAGTGACTTATGGAGCCCAATAAGGGCATTCTGAAGAAGCTTTCCATTATTTTCTACAATGCAGATTCCAAGAATTGATTTTGGTCCTTTTGCAAAGACAAGTTTTTCAATATTTCCTACAATTCCAGGAGAAAGCCAGTATTCAACACAAAGTATCAATGGTGCTGAGGCTGAGAAACCTTGCTTGAGAGCCTAGTATAGTGCTTGGCATATAATATATTTATTCAGTCCTTACTAACTCTGTCAATAGTAGTAGTGGAATGATTAAATGACTGAATAAATGAATGTAGGTGCTTAGATGGAAGTGTAATATTATTAAATAGCTTTTTCAAGTTCATCCAGTTAGCCTTCAGCAAGGGTGGGACGAGTTAAGATCTCTTGACCATCAAGCTGGTGTTTTGTTTGTTTTGTTACCTTTTCACATCTCCAAAGTACAGTTCTTAACTTATAATTTACCACTGTCTAATCGTAAATTTATTTTCTTATCTTCTTTTCACCTTCTGTGACTCATAAACCCAAAGACATGAAACTTCAGGTTATCGTATATGCATGTTTTACCACTGGATGAACTATTGCGTATTGCTGCCAGTTGATTTACAATTTCAAAAATAAGGAGAAAGTTTCCTAAATTATAATAATCATTTTTTCAACCAAGGCATGTAATTTTGTAAATAGTTCTCAATAAACAGGAATAAAAAAGCGATCATGTAGAGCAACAGAACCAAAATTCAAAACCGGAGTCAAACGAGACAACTTACAAGATTTCTCAAAGGTGTGAAGATATAGTTATATGTTTGCTCAAGTACATTACAATACAGAAGGACATGTTTTAAGCCACTCTAGGCAAAGAAGCACTCTGAAAAATCTGACCCACAAAAGGGAATCACTGCTGGGTTTCAGGAAGGGTAGTAGAGTAGAGGATTTGACAGCTCGGGCCCTTTTTTGTTCGTAACGCAGGCAGAGAGCACGCTGCCCCGCGTAATGAGGCACGCACCGATCTGCCCAGACGACTAGGGCCTTGACTATTTTGGAAGGTGGTAGATGTGCTTTAATCATTTTTTATTCCCCACAATGGTTGACTCATGGCAAACCTTTCTCATATATTTGTAGGACAGGTCCTAGGCTGCCATTCCACAAAACTGTGGAAAGTTGAGAGGCAAAGGGAATTCTGAAAAGCCCCCAGATTTTTTTGTAAGACACACAATGATAATGAGCACCAACAAACATGTTGTGACAATTTTACCACGAGCTTTTGAACTGATAAATCTCGTTTCTTTCTTCTTTTTGTACATTTCTCCCTTTTCCTATGCTGACTTTTTCCAATTTTTGAAATGTTTTATTTTTTGGCATGCCAGCAATTTGAATCCACCTGGGTGAAATGGAGGAGGTGACTGACCAACTTGGCCCAATTTGCCTGGGATTTTTGTGGTTTTAGCACAAAAGTCACTTTTTTAAAATGTTTACTTATTTATTTTGAGAGAAGGAGAGGGAGAGAACACAGAGGCCTAACACGCGGCTCGATCCCATGAACTGCAAGATCATGACTTGAGCCAAAATCAAGGGTCGGATACTTTACTGAATGAACCACCCAGGAGCCCCTAATGTTGCCTGTCCTTAGAAGCTCTTCAGACCTAGGCAAACCAGGACACTTGGTCACCCTATCTTGCTTCTTGAGGGGTGTCTATCAGAAACCTCCCTTTCAGTGCTCTCCCATCTGTTCCCTTAGTCACTTGGTCCTGAGATTCTTCCTTCACAAAGCCTTACCTTTACCCTTTTCCCTCCTTCCACTCTCTTGGTCTAAGTCCTCCTCTCTTGTCCCCATTGTCTGGATGCCAGAAGAGTATTTGTAATGTGCCACCTGGTTGCATAACTCCTCAGCTTAAGGGTTTTTGATGATACTTCACTGCATAAAAGATAAAGCTAAGAGCTGAAGAACAGAATCAGCCTCCTATTTCAATTTCCAGTATTTTCTCTCAGTTCCTTCTGATGTGAATTCTGCCACACAAATAAGTCTATTTATGACCCAAATCGACTTTTAATTTTATCAGTCATTCATTGCACGGTTATAGTCCTTGTGTGGTCCAGGGATTGTGGTCCACAGTTATAGTCCCTGTGTGGTCCAGGGTCCTAGGGAAAGAGGAAACAAGACAGACAGGGTCTCCATCCTTAAATAAATTTCTGTCTACTAATATTAAGTTTTCCTTATTACAGATTCAGTGAGGAAGCTGAAATTTATGCATGCATACTTGACTGACTTTACATACATTTCTTTTAGTTCTCACAACTATATGAACTAGAACTTCTTACTGTGTTTCCTACAAAGGTAACTAACATAACACTCAGAGAAACTACACCGTATATCACACAGATATATAATTATCCTAGGTATATTTGACTACAAAGTTTGTGTCTTTTTCCTTGTTCTGTATTGCTACTCTGAGGACCTCATTAATTTATTTCCGGATCATGTGAGTCTCTTGGCTAGGCTGGATACAAACCCAACTGATCTCTCAAGGTGCAGCTAATGGCCTGCCTGCTCTATAAATTCTTCCCTTATTGTCATTGTAGTCTCTAAACTCCTATAAACTCATATTATCTGTACCAGTCCTTTGTTATTAGATTAGACATTGTTTTCCCTCAATTGTTCAATGCCAGCAGTATTTGTGAATTGGACAGTGTTTGTCGATTAGGTCAAGCACAACTATTAGGGTTGGAAGGCTTAAGTTCTCCCAAATACTATTTGTGGGTCTATGGGCACAAGGGCCTGGGCTAAGGTGAGGCAAGCAAGGCACCCAAGGCTAGGATTCCAAATTTAGGTAGGTTTTTACTCATGGCACAGAGAGTGAATAATACTACCCTACATTTTGGATCCTAAGTACCTTGCTTTCTTCAGCCCAGTCTCTAAGCCCTGATGGCAATTTCCTTAACCTTGTAAGCCCTGGTTTTCTGAATTATAAAGTGAAGATTAAAAAAAAATTTCATCTAAGAGAAAGGAGAACACTTTTATACTGTTGGGGGGGGTGGGATGCAAACTGGTGCACCACTCTGGAAAAAGTATGGAGCTTCCTCAAAAAATTAAAAATAGAATTACCCTATGACCCAGAGATTGAACTACTAGGTATTTATCCAAAAAATTAAAAAATGCTGATTCCAAGGGGCACATGCACTCAAATGTTGAGAGCAGTGCTATCAACAATAGTCAAATTATGGAAAGACCCCAAATGTCTATTGAATGATGAATGAAAAAGAAGGTGTTATATTTATATATATATATATATATATATATATACACACATACATAATAGAATATTACTTGGCGATCAAAACGAATGAAATCTTGCCATTTGCAACAATGTAGATAGAACTAGAGTGTATTTTGCTAAGTGAAATCAGTCAGAGAAAGATAAATATGTTATTTCACTCATGTGGAGTTTAAGAAACAAAACAGATGAACCTAGGGGAAGGGAAGTAAAAATAAAATAAGATAAAAACAGAGGGGGAGGCAAACCATAAGAGACTCTTAAATATAGAGAACAAACTGAGGGTTAATGGAGGGGAGAGGGGCTGGGGGGATGGGCTAAATAGGTGATGGGCATTAAGGAGGGGACTTGTGATGAGCACTGGGTGTTATATGTAAGCGATGAATTATTAAATTGTATCCCTAAAACCAATACTACACTATGTGTTAACTAAATCTAAATTTAAAACAAAAAAAGAAAAAAATCCATCTACAGTATAAGGTTGTTTTAAATATTACATGTAATATGATAGAGTACCCAGTACATAGGAGTACTCAACAGGTTTTAGCTTTACTACTCATGGTCACACAGCCTAGTAGAGTCTTGAGGTGATAGATCCAGAGTAGATTTGGATGGCACGACAAAGCAGGAAAAATTCTGAAGTTCTCTGGAGCAAGAAATCAGATAGTTGGAAGAGACGTGTACATACCAGGTATAAGAGAAAGGGGTAGAAAAATGCCGGACACAGATGCATTTGCTTACTTCACAATTTGCCTAGGCCTGGATAATTTCATGCCGCTAATAAAAACAAGTAATTGTATAATTAACAAAAAAAAAAACCCTTATTCCACATCATTGCCAAATAAATTTTTTTTGAGGCTGACTGGTATCTGAACGTGGAGCAAACCTATTCTGTCCTTCTCATGGATGAAGAACTTTCCACTTAGGGCTTATCTTCTTTATGATTAAAAAACACTGCTGCTTTGTTTTCGATGAATGGGTGTTCATCCAACATTACCTATTTATAATATCACATGTAAAACTCCTTAGTATACAAAAAACATCATTGTCTATTGCTGTTCTCACAATAAAGGGCAGCTGTTCCAGGTCTTTGGCTAAATTAACAAAAATATCATAAAAAAAAGTTTGCCGATCTATCATGTCTCAAAGCTTTTTTCCCTCTCAAATCATATATTATCCTAATGCATACTTTTTAAAATAAGACAGATCACTTCTAAATGATTGTCTTTAAGATTTGCATAATTAGCTAAACTAAATTAACATCCTGAACTTGGTCATGATTGCCAAATTTGAAGGTCTTACTTTCATTTTTGTTGAAGAAGCTTGAATTAATTTATTCTCTTATAAAGCTTGAATGCATAATCAGTTTTTAATTTGAATAAGCAAACTGGCCCAGAAAATTTTGCAAATTACTCTAATAAGTTCTCTTGGTATTTCCCACAGAAGGCTGAGCAAATGTTGATAGAAGGACACACTGTTTGCTTATGTTTAATCTTCCCATCTGACTTATATAAATGTCACAAATGAATCTTGGACACATGTCCAATGTCAAATATCGATAAGATGGCCCTGGGAAGAAGTAATCTACATTTAGGACTGGTTAGAGAAGATGGGTTTTTAGCTTCAAAGAAACTGATTGTTGGGAAACAGGGAGTGAAGAAAGCATAAAAGTATGAGGGAAGTTTTAAAAAAAGGGTGTGTATTCAGAAATACTTTAAGTGAAGCTACTGTTGAGAAAAAAGAGGCAATGCCATTTTTTTTTCTGAATGCCATGTACTAGCCATTCTTATAAAGTCTTTATATAACTCTTTTTATTTAATCTTCATAGCCACCTTAGCCAGTGAGGAAATGGGATCTTAAAGGGGGTCATATACCAGCCCAAGTTGCCACAGTGGCAGAACAAATGGCAGAAAGGGTTTAGAATTCTGGTCTCTTTTCATTTTGGGGTTTATGATTTTAACCACCATACATGGGTTTGGCTACGTTAACCTATTAACCTGCATCTTTTTAAACCTAGGCATTACAGAATCATTAGCATTATTGGAGTAGTAAACAATTGCATATAAAACCTTTACATACAGTCTACTTACAATAAAATCAATGATGTAATCTAATGTACTGGGCGGGGGGAGGGGGGGGATACTCAGCAGCATTAGCCTGAAACCCATAATTGTTCCTTAAGTAAGAATGGCCTGAGTTTGTTAAGGGTGCCTTTTATCCTTCTTTCCGGATAGGACAACTCTTTTAAGATCAAGCAAAGATTTAATAGCTGGTATTTGGGAAATTCAACAGACCTTTTTTAGAAGAAGAGCCCTTTCATGATGTGTGCGGTTAGAGAGCAATGGAGATGCAAAGAAGAAAATCAAGCACTAATAGGTGCTCTCAAGGTAATTCCCTTTTGTAGTGCAAAGCAGGCCTTAGAACGCTGGGTCTTGCCCAGCAGGATGGCCCCCTACCTGTCTGGTGACTGTGTGCGCTGCAGGCCAATCATAGAAGAGGATACTTCAAATGATTTTTCCATGGGTGTGTAGCCAGAGGCTTTTGTATTAAAAACCAGAGATTATACTAGAAGTGCAGTTAGGGGAGACGTCCAGCCACGATAAAAACAATAACCCCAATGACTCTTATACAAGAGAATATAAAGTGAACTTCATCTTTGGGGAACAGCTTATTTAAAAGCAGTCTATCAGTCAGTTAACTGATCAACAAGTTTTGGTACCAAATTTCATTTATCATTGTGATTTTCAAAAGGAATAATTCGTTCATGTTAGGAAAATTGAGAAGACTTACAAACGTGTGTGTTTCCGTGTATGTGTGTGTGCATATATGGGTATATGTGTTTGTAGCCACATTAGATAATACTTAAGCATATGAGGAGATTCGAGAGAAGCCATGGCAAGGAAATGAGATGAAGCTCAGTGTATGGACGCTATAAGGACTTGTGCAGTTCATTTATTCTATTAGATCATTCATTTATTTAACAAATATTCATTGAGTGCCTCTTAGGTACTTGACACTCCTCTAGATGCTGGAGTGTTTACAGTGAAGAAAAAAGATAAAAATTCCTGTCCTGGTGTAAATTATAGTGCAGGTTGGATGGGGTTGAGAGGGATGGAAAAAAATAATACCTTAGGAAATACATTGCATATGCTGTATGCAAAAAAGGTGACAAAAGCTGTAGAAAAAATCAGGCAGTGAAAAGGAGACTGGGGAATGCTGGGGGAGAGGCATAACATTTGCAACAGAGCAGTGTTTCAGTCACTAAGGAGATTCATTATATACTTGTTCATGTCCTTCTAGGTACATGATAGGGCTGCACTACTCTACCTTGTCGAGGGTGGGTGTGTCACGTGATTCACTGTGTCCAGTGGAATGTGCACAGAAATTACGTGTGCCACATTTGACCAGAAATCTTTAAGAAAAGTTCATAATTCTCCAAGTTTCCTATCCCTTATTGTGGCAATCACTGGCTAGATGATAGAGGTTATTGTGGTAAGGACACAGGAAACAGTGCCCTCTGCTTATGCTGATGATCATGCAATATGATCAAGAAACAAACAAACCTTGAGGTGCCTGGCTGGCTCAGACAGTAGAGCATTCAACTCTTAATCTCAGGGTCGTGAGTTTAAACCTCACATTGGGTGTGGAGCTTCTCACAATAAAATTAAAAAAAAAAAAAAGAGACTTGATGGCCATTTGTTACTGCACTATTACTGCCTATCCTGAGATATAGATGGTCAGAGTCAATTTTCAGTAGTTGCTCAAATCAGGCTGCCACTTTTTCCCCTCAGGTCCTGGCAGACAATGTTAAACAATGGTATCCTTTATAACAGGAGTCAGTAAATTACAGGCCAGATATGATCCACTATGTGTTTTGTATAGTCTGCAAGTTAAGAACAATTTTTAGGGGAGCCTGGGTGGCTCAGTCGGCTAAGCGTCAGACTCTTGGTTTCAGCTCAGGTCATGATCTTGCAGTTCGTGATTTCGAGTCCCACATTGAGCTCTGCACTGGCAGTGTGGAGCCTGCTGGGGATTCTCTCCTTCTCCCTCTCTCTCTCTCTGCCCTTCCCCCACTCATGTGCTTTCTCTTTCAAAAATAAATAAACTTTAAAAAACAATAATTTTTATATTTTTAAATGATTACAAAAATCAAAAGATAAATCCTATTTTGTGATCCATGAAAATCATACAGAATTCAAATGTTAGTGCCTATAAACAAAATTTTATTGGAACTTGGTCACAAGCATTCATAATGTGTTGTTTATGGCTGCCTTCCTGCTATAACAGCAGAGTTGAATAGTTGTGATAAAGTTGAGTAGTTGAAATTCCAAAGCCTAAAATATAATTTGGCCCTTTATAGATAAACTCTGCTGAACCCTGTTTTATAGTGGTCACATGGCTCATATCATTGCTCAGAAAATGTACAGTAACTTTTCCCAGGCATGAGACCTCTAGCATACAAATCTCTTTCTAAATATCCTCTAACGGAAGAACCTGGGAAATGGAGGGAACAAGTTCACTGGGAGAGTTTCTTACCTGCATTTCTCATTGTGGCGTATTCGAAGTAAATTTATAGTTCATTAAAAGCAATTCTACACTGGGACAAAATGATGCAACTATATGTTTTGTAAAAGTCTCTGTGCTAGACTCTTGCCTTAATCCTCAAGGCATTTATAATCTAATAGAGAGAAAAGGCCCAAACGAATAAAAAAAAAAAAATAGATGGAGCTTATGCTAGATGAATGGTTACAGCCAGGAATCCAAAGGAAAATTGATTGCTCAGAAGTGGGGCATGTCTGCAGGACAAGGTCAGAGTTAGACACATCTCATTCCTGGGCTGCTGCTGTTGTTTTAAACCTCAGTTGGGTTTCAAGACATCTGCAAAGGCTCCATGTAGTTAGTTAATAAAAGTGGATTAGAGTCAAGTTTTCATATTCTTTCAATAGCTTGCTTATTTAATCTCTTCATTAAAGAAACAAAACAAAACAGAATCTCAGGTCAAAGTTGACCCAATACTGTATCATTGAGTCAGAGTTACAAAACTACCACATACTATTTCTAGGCCACATACGTCTCTGATTTTAAGTATGCCTCACAGTGATTAAGGAATATGACAAATCTATTGAATTGAGAAAGAGTGCAATGATTTTTTTTTTCTTTTTCAATATATGAAGTTTATTGTCCAATTGGTTTCCATACAACACCCAGTGCCCATCCCAAAAGGTGCCCTCCTCAATGCCCATCACCCACCCTCCCCTCCCTCCCACCCCCCATCAACCCTCAGTTTGTTCTCAGTTTTTAAGAGTCTCTTATGCTTTGGCTCTCTCTCCCACTCTAACCTCTTTTTTTTTTTTTTCCTTCCCCTCCCCCATGGGTTTATGTTAAGTTTCTCAGGATCCACCTAAGAGTGAAAACATATGGTATCTGTCTTTCTCTGTATGGCTTATTTCACTTAGCATCACACTCTCCAGTTCCATCCATGTTGCTACAAAGGGCCATATTGCATTCTTTCTCAAGAGTGCAATGATTTTTGTCATCACTAGCAATATGGTACATTTAAAGGGGAAAGCAAAATGAACTAATAAAAATAACTAAAGAGCATGAACCAAAGGAAAGGGTTAAGGAAAAGAATAAGAAAAAGTGATGAATAACATCTAATCAAATTATAGCTTCATCCACATTAGTGCCATCTTCATTTTGATTTAACTTTGCCAAATTAACTAAACCAATATTTAAAAAAAATCTGTCAGAAATGAAAAATGAAAGATTCAGTTTTTCATTGCAAAGTACCATATCCTCCCAAGGATACAACTGTGTTGCAGAAGTAAGCTCACACGAAACCTGGATGTGTATAAATTAAAGAGCTTTCTCCACAGTAGAGCGCAGAAAATGAAGAAGAGCACCTGTGAGCCAATTCGTGTGGGAAAATATGCTTTCCGTAATTAAATAAAAACATGCTGCCTCCATCTTATGTATATTGTTGATTAGACAGAGCAATTCACACTGTGAACTGCAGGATCATGGTGTTGAGGGAAGTCTACCCAATGGAGTGTAATATAATAACAAACTGAAACTTTGTCTCTAATGGTTGAAACACCAACAAAAGCAGTGGTATACAGTTCTGCAGGAGAAAATGAAGCTTGGCTATTCACTCACTCTTAAGAAAATCCAAGTCCCTTATCTTCAAGACAATTAGGGATTCAAGACAGAGAAAAGCACTTCAGATCCGTCCTTTACTGGGAAAGGACCAGTGGGGAAATGTTTGGATTCCTTAGAATTCGTACCATTTATTTCATTAAAGATCTCAAATTCCTGTGTTTCCTGCAATGTTACTGAAATTATAGCACACATAATGGACAAAAAAAAAAAAAAAGAAATAATTAAAAATTACAGTTTCAATGAGAACAATTAGCTACAAAGATAAAAGTACTTACTGAATTTTACTCTGTGCTAGCTACTGCAATAGATGCTGAGGATATACCAGTGAAAAGGACAGTCTCTATCTACCCTCATGGAGTTTGCAGCTTTTCTTGAGTGGCTACCAGCAGAATCCCTAAATTATCTACTGAATTATTTCAGGAGCAGAATGGTAAACAACCTGCTGACAAGTGGTCCCTTGTCTTTGTGGTCGCTATTGAGGTGGTTATGATCGGGGCACTGTATCTAGCCCTAGTCTTCTGTAACTCAGAGGACGACATGCACACATGCTGATTTGGAGACAATGACTAATAATCTTGTTGAAGACAATGATGATACTAGGGTTACTTAAAACTTGTAAATCCAAGTTAAGTTCACCTTTGTAGACCTTTGGCACTCATTTCTGTACTAGTTTCTACAAGGCTAGCTTTCTTCCTGGAGTGGGTACTGGGGAGAGAAAGCTGCAATGGTAACAAATAAACTTAAGTCATATAATGAGTATATACTAAATGGAAACACATCGGAGGACTCTGATCAGATTAATGGCATGATTATAGCTGTAAATTAGGTAGATTAAACCAGCAGTGTATAGATTGGACTGGAGTAGAAAAAGAGGAATGTTAGTTGAGACATCTTTATCTGCATTCATGTGGCCAACAATAGGTCCTTGAATAAGAGGGTATATATAAAAGATATTAAGAAAAACTCATTATGATGAGCAACTTTTACCAAATTAATATTAGAGATGAGCATTTTGTGTGCTGTCTAATGATTAATAGTAAAATCTTTGGAGATTGATATGTTCTACTCCTAACTGCATTTCCTTGCTGTGGGACCACTTAAACTCTTTGAATCTCAGCCTTCTCACAGGTAAAATGGTGATGATAAAATATGCAAGTAACAGGAGCATTGAAGAGAACTACGATGATTCATGTGAAGCATTTAATGCTGTCTGGTACACCTTATGTAGGCACTGAATTGATAACCTTTGGTTGAAGAATTAATAGCAGCAGTTATAGTAATAGCACTACTAAAATTCTATATTCTTGTGTAGAATCAATGTTCAGGACTTGAAATCTATGTTTACTATTTTCAAATCATTTGTTCAACAGATATTCACCGACCCCTTACTTTCTGGCCCTTCTTGCTCTGGGGCCAAAGACACAGTTGCTTAACAAACACCACCTTGGAGCCCTCTTGGAGGTTACATTCTATGGGAGTAGACAGATTACAAAGTATAAACATAATGAATGAATTAGAAACAGAATGTGATACGTACTATGAAAAAATAGAGCATGGTAAGGGCGATGGAGAATCTCTGAAGAGCAGCCAGTAGACATATGCATGGTCAGAGTTGATCTCAGTGAGAGGGTAATAACTGAAGAAAGTTTTGAAAGGAAAGGGTAAGAGAGTCATGTGATATTTGGGGAAGAATGTGGCAAGCAGAGGGAATATAAAGCCCAGGTGGAGCATGCCTGGTGTGTACATGGAGGCCAGTGTACATGGAGTGGAGTGAGCAAGGGACGAGAGGTGGGAGAAAATTATGGAGATAACAGCATGGGTGGAACCCACAGGAATTGACAGGCCACACTTGAACAACTGTTGATCTAGCTTAATAAGGCTGGAAGAGTGGAGAGCCTAAATCCGGTTCTGTGGAGTGGTATCAAGATTCATACAGCCTTTTTGCACAGGATTGTCCAACCTGCAGTACAAATTGTGGGTTGTCTTTGAGCCAAGTTTTAAACAAATCTGGAAAGCTTTTTCTTGTAACTTTAATGGATTTTTGTTTTACATGTCATGGCCGGAAGATTTAGTCCCTATCCATATTGCCACCATTTAAGTAATAATGCTAAAATCATGTATTCATAAAGTATACCTTACAAAATTAATACATGAAAGGAAAGTAAGACAAAATTGGCATGTGGCTTCTCAGAAGTTACACATCGTGGCACAAAGCTTGAGGCTGGATTATTTCATTAGGTTAATTTGTGGGCTAAATTTAGGACTGGAACTATGTGAATGGATTCTGAGGCTGTGTTGGTGTTTCAGGTATGAGAGAAGCATGCCTGCGGTCTGTTAGTTTGCTAAAGTAGGTGTCATGGTGTAAAAATGGAAAACAAGGTAATAAATGAATGCCCGGAGAATTATATCATCTGTATTGCTCTTGTTATGTCATTTATGCTGGTATTTCAGAGTCAAATTTCAATAATGCTTCCGTAACAGTATGCTAAAGGACTCCTTCATTTTTCACTGTCATATTTTAGAAAGTCAGAGGTTTGAATATGAGAGGAAGTTTTAACTAGTGAACTAATTATTTTAATTTGATAGAATTTTTATCATTTGCATGTTTGACAATTATTTATGACCACTATAAATAATTAGGGATTATATATTTTTCAGAATACTGTTAACAGCATTATAAACATTAGCTGAACCATAAATTCCAATAGAGTATAAAACACTTTATGCTTTTGACCTTTTATAAAATATTCTCCTGTTTGAAAAAAATTGTCAAAATTGTAGCTATCTTTCCAACCAATACCTGGTATTGTAAACAAGCTCTTGACTTCATATAGCACATTTAAATCTAAGTATTTGGTGGTAACCATTGATAACTGTCCTCATAAATCAAAATCTATTGGCTTTGTATATTTTAAATGGAGAAATATGGCATATTGTAAATAATAAATTATTTTCTAGTGAAAATCTTGTGTTTTTCAGCATTTTAATTATCTTTCCTCTTAACATATCTATAGGTGAAAAATTTAAGTTTCTGCACCACAGATAAGAAAACAAAATAGATTCTATATATACACATATAATATTAACCACGTAAAATGATCTAGCAGTATCATTTGCCTTTTCCTTGTCAAACTGAATGATTTGGGGCACAGAAATTGTATATATATTTCAGATTATTATTTTGACGTTTCACTGACCATTTCTATCTATTATGTTAGCTTAGACAGTGGCACTCACTATAGGCTATGTCTAACAATGACTACTGATGAATTCATAGATGAGTCTTTCACATCTGATGACTCCATCAATGTTAAAAGTCCTACTACTAAAATTGAGCAAATACATTTCCCAAGACCTTATCAACCTTGGTATGGAACAGATGAGCAAAGAGCTGAACTGAATTGATGAAAAGTATCCTAAGTCGTTCACAACTAATGATGGAGCTTGTAAAGTACAGAATCTCTGGAGAAAGGAACTGACTTGCCTTATATGCATCGTATTTTTATCTGCATTTCAATACTGCTTGAATATGTACTTCATTACAGGGCACAACTAAAATAGAAGGGCACCTGCTAAGTCAGAGCCATAAAACAGATCTACAGCCTGCTGGCATGTGAAATTTCTCTAATTTATATTTTTTATGAAACTACCCTCACATTATGTGGTTGGAAGCATAAATAATAAAGCATGTTACTTAAGCAATTTTACATTTACTGTATTAGTAAGTAAATGCAATGGCCACCCTTATTCTCAAACAATAAAAACTACCCAGCCTTTTCATGAAAGATGATTGCAATTTCCATTGGCCTGTATATGCAATAAAAAACCATAACTCATCAAAATTTTAGCTATTTTCTCTTAAGAAAGAAGAGCGATTTGCTTGAACACTGAACGTGATATTAAATATTCATGAAACTGAAAAGAGTTTAAGTACTAAGTAAAACTCAAATTCTTTTCAACTAGGTTGAAATTCTTTTTGAACCAGGTAAAAACTGCTACTAACTTGAAGAGGTGTTCAAAAACACTGTAAAAAGATGCTACAATATGTCCAAAGTGCTAGAGTTATTTGGAATTGATTTTTCTAAAAGGCCTGTTCCTCCTCTGAAATTGATTCATGATAACAGCCTCCATTTGGGTCAAACAGTATTTAACCGCTTGTAAATTTTAATTAAATGATTTGTCACTTTGAGCACATAGTTTGTCATCTTGCAACTAAACGATGTGTCTTTATCAGAAAATGACTCAGGGGGAAGGCATTCATCTAATTTGTCACTTGGACACCCATTCAGATAATTTGGTTGTTGCATAGGGATAAAGTTGAAGATTTGCAAAATGGAGTACACCACTTTTAGTAAGCAGGATCACATTGTAAACTATTAAAAAAAAACATAATTTGGGGCGCCTAGGTGGCGCAGTCGGTTAAGCGTCCGACTTCAGCCAGGTCACGATCTCGCGGTCCGTGAGTTCGAGCCCCGCGTCAGGCTCTGGGCCGATGTCTCGGAGCCTGGAGCCTGTTTCCGATTCTGTGTCTCCCTCTCTCTCTGCCCCTCCCCCGTTCATGCTCTGTCTCTCTCTGTCCCAAAAATAAATTAAAAATGTTGAAAAAAAATTAAAAAAGAAAAAAAAAAAACATAATTTGCTCTGTAATTAAATTCTAATAAGTACTTTACTTCTGGTCATTTTTCATTAGCAGATGTTGAACTTTCTGAGAAGAGAAAATCTTCTAGCTGAATTTAGTATCTACAGCAAAATCGGGGGCTTCAAGTGAAAAGCAATAAGCTTTAAATAAAATTATCTGGGAGAAAAACCCTTTCATCAGAAGAACTTACATTGCTGCAGACCCAGCTGAGACCCTGTCTGCAGCCTGGCTGATACGATCAGAGCTAGCCTGGAACAGAGTGAAAGGGACAACTGATGAATTATTGTAGAAAGAGCAGAGATCATAAAACCCTTCTCTACGGAAAGGTACATCTGGAAGAAGGAAGGTGTTAAATATATTAATTTTAGTGCCCCAAAGTTCTTAGAGAGTTAGTGTGTGTATGGTTGAGTGCTCAAGTCAAACAGTATAATTACAATGCTCTGGATCCTTTTCTACACTGATACAGGGGTGATGTTGCTCAACAAGGAACAGATTTGTTAACCAGAATTACAAGATAGGTTCAAATGTAAATTTCTTTTGAAACTAAAGAATAAAATCTTGTTAATCCAACTACTCTCAGGCTGTCCTGAAGGGTTCAGCGAAATCACCAACTGGTGTGTAGTGAAGGGAATTGAATCTGACCTGTGAGATCTTTTTACAACTAAATTCTAAGTCCTTGGAAGTCAAGGATGAAGTATTAGATGTCAACATTCCCCTCAAGGTTTATATACTCACAGGGCACCAAAATCAGCTGGGGCCTTTTGAAAATTTTTGCTGCCTAGACTATATTGCATATATGCAGGTTCACTTGCTCTGAAGTAGGGCCCAAGCACTGGTATTTTTACATTCCAGTTTGTAACCAGAGTTAAGAAGCACTGGGCTGACATAGGCAGTGCTCATATAATATGCAGGGAATGGGGAAGGTCTGTTTCTAATAGTAGAAGTATCAATCCCATAGTCATTCAGATTCCAGATTTAGCACCGTCTTGAATTTCTATCTCTTCCTAACATCCTTTAACGTTGCCTCATCCCACCACTACCAACCTACACAACTGTTTGTTCTTCTTTGATTTATTTTTTCTTTCTCCTTATGTTGTTGTCTAAATCCAGGCACATTTACTAATTTCTGTAGAAAAAACTTTCCC
Source organism: Neofelis nebulosa (assembly GCF_028018385.1). NCBI lineage: Eukaryota > Metazoa > Chordata > Mammalia > Carnivora > Felidae > Neofelis > Neofelis nebulosa. Next base: position 163,021,031 of record NC_080783.1, on the reverse strand, counting down.
AGCTAATGCTGTTTTCTGTCTCTCACATATCTTTTTATTCTGTTGATAAATGCTAGAAAAGTTCTCATCAAGTTATGCCTCCACTCAATAACTTCCAAAGGCCTTGAGACCTGGAACCATCTATCCCTACACAGTCTACTAGTTACTTAAGGCGACATTACTATTGCATTGTTTTTGTCAGCAAACTAGATTCCTGCCCAATAAATTAGTGAAATTTATTGTTCATTACAGAGACTTTCTGAAAGACCCATTAACTCTTCAATAGAAAGCATCAACAGGGGCACTTGGGTGGCTCAGTTGGTTAAGTGTCTGATTCTTGATTTCGACTCAGGTCATGATCAAGCCCTGAGATCAAGCCCTGCATTGCGATCGAGCCCCACATGGTCGGGTTCTGTGCTTACAGTGTGGTGCTTGCTTGGGATTATCTCTCTCCTCTCTCTGCCCCTCCCTCCCTTGCACTCTATCTCCTCTCAAAATAAATAACCATTTTTAAAAAAGCATCAACAGTTTATACCTAAAGACTTTTTTAAACCTCTCAGCTCAAAATCCTCAAAGTCTTCTCCTTGCAGTGCCCACTAATTCTAAGCTACTGTATTGCCCTTACCCAATCCTAAGTAAGTTCCACACTGAAAGACTTATTTAAACCAAAAATCAAGTTCTCAATAAAATCTAACCTTCCTTGTCTTCACACTCTGAGACACCAACAAATTTCTTGAGGAAGTCTTCTTAGTTATCTACCTGAAAAACAAACTCAACACTGTTTGATCAATGTGTTGAGTTAGTGACATTTCAGAAGGCATTATTCTACATTTCTTCAATTCCAACAGAACAGGGTCCCAGCATTCTTTCTCAGTCTGACATTCCAGATCTTGCAGTAGCTGAACCCCAGATATCTTTCTTACCTTATCTCTTGCTGTTCTATTTTACCTACCCTATGTTCCAGACCATCTGGGTGAACTTCTACTCTTTGCAGACATCATGACTTTTCTTATTACATGCTATTCCCTCATACTGAAATCCCCCATTCATTTTGATTTTCACCAGAACTAACATTTGTGGGAAACTTAAAATTAAACGACTGGGATTGGATGACCTCTATGGTCCCTTTGACTCTTTTATGATCTATTATGGAGTCTGTACTAGCAGTGACAGAAGGAGTGAGAGATGGAAGAAGAATTGGCTGGAAGAATGGAGTGGTGTTGATTAATTATATATGCACCACAAGACAACCGGACTGGCTACTATTTTTTCCTAATTTAGAGATATTTACATACCCTGTGAGTTCACTTTACCTTTCTCCCACTGTTTGTTAGGTTCACCCTAATATAGCTTTTCTGAAATCTCGGTATATGAACTTTTGATTCTTTATTCTCCAGGATCGTGAATGTGGTGTGAGAAATGAAATTCAATTGGCCTAGTGAGATGTGTGCTTCATTAAGACAGATTGATTCATTCTTAGTATTCCAAGATCTTTTAGGGACTTCAACATTGGAAGCAACTTCATTTATCTGCAAGCCCATTATCTTCCTAGGCAGTAGAGCCAAGCTGACTGATCTGTAGCTGGCTGGTCTCTCTTTGGAAGCCTCTCCTTAGACTGTTTGGGAATTGGTGATGAGAAAAAGTATTTTTGTTTCACTCTGATTCATGAAAGAGAGAGCACATTTATATTCTCTAAGTGAGAATTCAGACCCAGGTGTCATTTATATATCTATTCAAAGGAAGGAGAAGGAGGAGGGGGAGCACGAGGAGGAGGGGGAGTGGGGGGGGAGGAAGGAGCAAGAGGAGAAATTACAAAACAAAAACAAGCTGAAAATGAAATAAAATGTATAAATATGGAAGAAATACATTAGATGTTCTAAAAATGAAGAATTGAAGTAAAAGACTGAAGATGTGGTAAACTTTACTTTGGGACAGTGGCACAGAGAAAAAGTGAACCATAAAAGAAATTCATAGCCAGAGTGATAAAGTGATTGCAAAATGTGTATTTGAATATATGTGTAGTTAAAAACAGAAAGTAGATTGAAGGGCTCCAACAACTGTCTGAAGTGAATTTCTGCAGAAGAAAACAGAATGATATAGAAGAAATCCTTGATAAGAAAACAGGTAACACTTTTTCAGAATTAAATAAACATATGAGTGCTAAGATTGAAAGTGCTCATTGAATACCAGTCAAGATAAATGAAATTCTGTATATACTCAGACATGTTATAAAGATAAATGAAATTCAGTACATACTCAGACATGTTATGACATTACATTGAACCTGCAAAGGGCAGTACTATGAAGAATATCTTAAAAGCTAACAGAAATAGAGGATAGATTACCTCTATTACCAAGGAGCAACAATTAGCAAATTTCCCATTAGTACTTAGCAGATATCAGAAGATAATGAATAACAGCTTCAAAGTACTGACGGAAGAGATAAAATCAAAAATAAAAAGCCTGAAGCCAGAATTAGACATTTCGTAAGACAATTGGGAGGAAATGGTTAATACCAGGCCTGCGACTCATTCATTTCCTACTGGGGACCTGGTTTGGTGGAGGGGAGAGGAGTAGTGAATGACCTTCATCTAACTTCCTTATAAACACGTCGATGACTTTGAACAGGCCTCTTTGCAGTATGATAATGGTATTTACTACAGATAGGGAGTCTTTATCTAGAAAATGTTTTTTTTTGTAGGATATCCATGGTGTAACTAGATAGCTTCTTGTAAATGAGCCTGGACTTTATGGATGTGTATGCTGGGGGATGGGGGCTGGTCATCTAGACATTCCCCTATCTCTGCAATTATCAGAGTATAAGATGAAAGAGCTCCAAATCCCTAATGGCTTCTCTTGCGAACAGTTTAGCATATACTGCTCAACACTGTTCTGTCTATCTGAAATGAAAACACATCTTAAAGTGGGGAAAGAAACATTTTTGGAAGCTGCATATGCTGGTTTTGAGTTCCTACAGGAAATGAATGTTTTGCCTGAGCCTCTTGCTTGCCTATATCCTTCAAATCATTAATAAAGTTTGGTGCTGGGTAAGATCTATAATGTGTGGCAATGTTCTTTGACTATTCAACCCTTTGAGTTAACACAGCTATCATTCAAAAATCTTGAACAAATTTGCAAGCATACCTAGGGTAAGAAAGCTTTTCACCAATAGACTCACACTGAATAAACTAAAAACATATTTTAACAAAAGGAAAAATCACTCCAAAGGGAAGGACGATATGAAAGAAAAATGATGAACACAGAAAGTTGTATTTTTTGGCAAAGTTAATTAACTGTTGAAATAAAGAAAGAAAACATAACAAAACCAGTGAATAGGTGCTCGTGTGTGACTAAATAGCAAAATAAAAATTCAAAACGGTGCAAGAACACTGTGTGTGCTCATGAGAGGAGGGTATTCAGTAAATAACTAAACCATACTGTTTCTTGTCTTTTGGGGAAGAGGGTACTGAACAAATTTAAACACACTAGAAAAATTTGTATTTAACTCTGCATGTTAAAATGTATGAAAAATCACGAAAAGAATTGCAATATGTAACATCGGCATTTAACTTCCAAATCAACACAGGAAAATATGAAAAAAAGAAATAGAAGGTAGGTAGGGAGGAAAACAGAACATGTAAAATTTAAAAACACAATATCCCAAAATATATATTAATTATAGATAAATAGAAACATCTTACAAATAATATTCTTAATTGAGTTAGGCAAATAAATCCTAGACTAAAATTTAAAATACAAAGTGTTATCAAAAAGTTCAATTAATGATTTATATCCTCCTTTCCCAACTGATAAAATTTTGATATTATCTGATTTATTCAATTTGTAGTCTAATAATTTAGTGTTATATTTTATTCCGTAGTGTTTTCCTCTAGAGAATATAATATCTTCAATTATACTTTATTTCATTCATGTTCACTTGTTCAAGTATTTAGCTTTTAATTTGCAAGATATCATGTAGAATCATGTCATAGTGCCATCCATTTGGTGTTTATAAAACTCAATTTCTCCTTTGAGAGTTCTGTCTGGAGGTTGTAGTAAGATGATTTTTCTATTTTTTTTCCAATCCTGTTTAAAGTACGATTTTCTTTAAAGAATATTTAAAACCGTTAGAATATGTGTCATATTTTATATATTCTCATGAATTTTTCTTTATGTCTACCTGATCTATCTAGAGAGAATATGGGTTACGTGATTGGTTTATAATTAAATGACAGGGAAGAAAAAAACAAAAAAGAAAACTATACAGATCTTTAACAGCTTTAATAGACTGTAGAGTCAAACCTTGACTCGCATCTCTTTTTTCTACCAGTCGATTGTCATTTTTGACAATACAAACCAAAAGAAAATGAAATTAGAAAAATAATATATGGCCACTCATATTTCATCAGGTTGTGTAGTGAGGAATTTAACATTGCCAAAGCAATCTCTAAGCCCTTGAAATGTCATGCTTGATAGGAAGGTCTTTGCTTGCTTGGGGGTGTGGGCCTAGCCAGATAGAAACAGTGTGGTGTAGAAGCTGTGAGCCACATCAACAAAGTGATTTAGGGTAGGGGCTTCGGGTCACATGATATCAGCTCTATCTTCTGAAGGCTTGGCAGCAGATCCATTACGTGGGCAATCAACTGTGTCCGCATGATAGAGCCCCAATAAAGGCTGCAGACGCAAAGGTTCAGGTGAGTCTCCCTGACTGGTGCTCCTCTGTACATGTTGTTACATATCAACACCAGGATAGTAACTTGGTCTTGACACCAAGGGAAGAGGACAATGGAAGTTCCATGGTTGGGGTTTTTCCTGGACTTGGTTCTAGGTTTTTCCCTTGGCTGATTTTAATACGTATCCTCTAGTTGTAACAAATAGCAATCACAGGTTTAGAGTTCAGTGATTTCTGTGAGTCCTCCTAGAGAATTATTAAAACCGAGGGAGGTTTTGCGAATACCCTTAACTAGTAACTAGGTAAAATAAGAATAGTGAATGCGTGCTCAGGTATGCAATTATAAGTTTATTTCCTTCACCATGACTTGCAAATAATGAGCAAGTATTGTTGAGTATCAGCTTAATATGTACATGGAGAATTGTCTAGGAATCAATTTTAATTTTAACCAAGACTATTGGTGAACATTCCCTATACAAACAAACTGCTTAATCCGTGCAGTTTTAAAGTGTTTAAAAAAACAGGCAGCCTTACTTAATATCAACAATATGAAGTAACTGGCAGGTATTTCAAAGTCTGCTTTTGTGTGTGTTTTAGCAGCAAATTTTGTTGACATTCACTGGAAACCCATCTTTAGGGCAGAAAATTTGGCAGATACTTTGTTCAGCAGGTTTCTTGACAACTGTGTATGAAAAGCTATTTTTTGCCTTTCACAGGGACTGGTCAAAGGCTGAGGTTTGCTTTTGGTGACATTGCGTTAATTGTCTCCCTTGAGGCTGCCAGAGCGCTAAAGGCAGGTTAGCATTTCCTGACTCTTGCTTCCTCTTGAGTCCATGCTTCTTGCCTTCTAATAGCACTGTTTATGCCTGCAGCATGGCTGGCTGCCACTTTCCCTGCTTTGCTGGGACTTCCTCTTTCACCTTTACTTACGCCTGTCTACTGAATTTATGGGAGAAAGTGTCCAGTTACTTTAGTCTAGTTAGCTGCAGTTGATGCTAGATGGGCAGGGTGGTTAGTTTTGAGGAGAAGCAGGGTTAGTAGAAGGTTGAAGCTCTTGCTCAAAACTCTATGACCCTTCTGCTTAAGGTATTTTGTTCCCTTAGTAGATTATGGTGCTTTGTTATATTTATTTTCAGTATACATTTTTGGTGTAGAACTCAGATGTCTCAGAGAGACTGAGGAGATAATCCTAACAGACAACAATATTTCACTTTGGGAATTTTTTTTTCTTCTTCTTGTGATACACAAGGTCAAAGGTCAAAACCAGTAGGGAGCCAGAGGGCATGAGAAATGAAAAAAAAATCATGATGATCTTATGCTTTTCTTGTATCATTTTAACAGTGTTTTCAAATAAACCCCAAACTGTCTCTGTTGAATTGGAGTGTTTTTTCATAGGTTTTCATAAGACAAAAGTATGCGTTAATCTTTTGTTCCACTTTACTTTGTTCTCCAGGGACTGACCCTCATACTGTTGATTTCTTTTGCTAGTAAAAGACCCACTCACTGTGGCAAACTCAAGATGTGTGTGCATATGCACATGTGTGTACGGTATGAAAATACTCTGATCATTGTATTTTTTCTGACCATTCTAAAGAAGATAAAGGCTGAACATTTTATTCCTATTTAATTCTACTCATTTATTTAGTCTTCCCAGTGTCTATTTCCCTCTCCTCAGTCTACAGTAACTTCATATTTATTTGGAAACCATATTTTTCTTTTATTCTCAGTTTGGAAAGGATTGATCCCCTAGCTGACTTAACACATCACCATGTCCTATTCCTCTGGACATAGGAAACAGTTAATGAAGCACTTTGGGCCATGAAGCAAAAGCACATCCTGGAATATGTGTAGGAGCAACCGGAATAAATCCCTTTTAGGGTCCCCGGATGATATTGTGTGAGGATGAGAGGTCAGTAATTCACATATCATTTTGCTACTACAGAGAGATAATTAAAGTTGTTGATTGTTAGTGGAGGCACCTAAAGATGAAGAGGATATTATAGATGCTGGACAGATAGACAAAGGGAAAATATACGTCAGTGACACTCTCTAGCAGCTAGATCAAACCTTACCTAAAGCCTACCTCTTATCCTTTTCTTCTAGAGTCACTGGGACATAATTGACATATAACATTGTATAAGTTTAAGGTGTACAGCCTGTTGACTTGATACACGTATATGTTGCCAAATGATTACCACCAAAGATCAATGTACCTGAAGCCAATCCCTCCTATATTTTCAGTTACATGAACCAATATATTTTTTATTAAGCTATTTTAAGTTTTTGTCTGGCACTTTAAAACATTAAAGTCCTACAAGACAGTCCTACAAATATATAGAAAATATATAATATATATAGAAGTATATATATATAGAAAAATATATAAATATATATGATATATATATAGAAAATATATAATCTAAGTATAAAAGTTTCTTTATTAATAACTTTTTTCATCAGAACTAGGCAGAAATAATTATTTTACTTTACTAACATAAAAATAATATAGAAGAACCTGGTTGAGATTTACAAGTTTCCAAATCTTAACTCTACTTATCCTTGGGCTGAGTAGCTGTGCTGGTCAGTTGAATCTGCTCTAATGATTTTCATTGCGCTTCTTTAGCTGGCCTGGATCAGCTTCCTACTGTCTTATTCTTGCCTGCTCTTCTCTCTACCTGCTGCATCTCTACTTATGCACGCCAGCAGTACCCTGACATGGGATGGAAAAAAAACAATCAGAAAACCAGCATCCCATTTTAGCTGGTTGGATGCAATCCAGATAAATTCACTATCCAGTAGAATCAATCAGTAGAAGAAAGTCATTATGAAAGTATGTCTCACTTGCTTGTTTTCTCTTCCCGACAGGCTAAATATTTAATAAGAATCCAGGTGTTATTTATTCATTTTTATTAGGTCCTCCTGACACCCAATCCTACATTGTGATGGGCAATTAAGGTAAATATACGCTTAAGGGAGAAAACTTTGCTTCTGGGAAACTATTTTCACACCAATCCCAGTCCAATTGAGTTATAGCTTAAATATCTCTTGCTTAAAATATTTATTTATAGGTTGTAGATATACTTTTAACTATTTGTATTCTCTTATTCATGAGAAAATTAGAGACTCTGATTGGTAGAGAATCTTTTTCTCTGCCAATATGCAATTAATATTGTCATTGATTTTGTTATCTACAGTGGTGTTGTTGCTTATTAAAGTTTCTTAGAAGCTCTGCGATTGCTTGCATGTAAATAAATTACAACTACAGAGTTGTTTACTATGCTTTGAATATTTGTACTTCTTTACATGGTTTAATCTAAATGTTACTTGGTTATGAAATTTTCAAGGATGGCTCACTTAACATTTTCAGGCTTTTTTGAAAGAGTGAAAATTGATTAAATAGAATGCCCTGAAAACAATGAATTCGATAGACTACATCTCAGTCAACCCATATAATTACAGTGGCCATATTTCCCTAACTCCTATTAACAACAACAACAACAACAGTCAATATGTACTGAGTGTTTACTATGTGCCAGGCATTGCTCTAAGTTCTTTACAGAAAACAATTCATTAAGCCAACCATATTATTTGCAATATTATTTCCCCCATTTTACAGACAAAGAAACTGAGGCCAGAGAGGTTATCTGCTTAAGGTTTTAGGAAAATAAGTAACTACTGAGTAAAATTGCAAATTCCCATCTCCCTTACCTTGTTCTACCCCCTGCCTTTGAAGGAATAAATCTTTGTTTATTTACTGCTGTATCCCAGGCTTAGACCAGTGATAGAACAGTGGGTAGGTAATGCAGACTGAATGAATGAAGTTTAGCACCAGTGTTAAAAAACAGGGAATGTAGCATCAGATCCTTGCTTTTACCCTGATGCTATGCTGCTTCAGAACCAATGAGCAGCAAATAGAACTCTGCACTATGGAAAAATAAGAAGAGATATTTAGTTTTTTTTATATGTTTACTTATTTTTGAGAGAAAGACAGAGACAGAGTGTGAGAGGCAGAGGAGCAGAGAGAGAAGGAGACACAGAATCTGAAGCAGGCTCCAGGCTCTGAGCTGTCAGCACAGAGCCGGAAGTGGGGCTCGAACTCACAGACTGCGAGACCATGACCTGAGCTGAAGTCAGATGATTGACTGGGCCACCCAGCCACCCCAAGAAGAGATATTTAAAGTAATAACTTAGGGGGGCACCTGGGTGGCTCAGCTGGTTGAGCGTCTGACTTCCGCTCAGGTCATGATCTCACAATTCGTGGGTTCGAGCCCCGCGTTGGGCTCTGTGCTGACAGCTCAGAGCCTGGAGCCTGATTTGGATTCTGTGTCTCCCTCTTTTTCTGCCCCTGCCCTGCTTGCTTGCTTGCTCTCTCTCAAAAGTAAATAAAAACATTAAAAAAGATAAAATAGTAACTTAGGAATGTTGGCCACATCTGGAACTGTGATTAGCATCTTACATCCCCAATCTCTAATTCTTCCAAAGAATCCTGAAGGGTAGGAATACTTATTCCTTGTTTAGAATTGATTAAACAGGGACTCAGAGAGGTCAAATGACATACCTAAAAGCCTTATGATTAATAAAGATTGGCGCCTGAGTCTGATTTTCCCTTTTCACATAAATTCTTAGGTTTCTTCTCTTAAACTCTAATTCCTTTATTATATATGATAACAATAGCCAATAGCCTATTAAAAGAGATGCATCATTGTCACTGTTTTACATGCTTATATCATGTAATAAATTTCACTTTAGAACTCCGTGAGGTAGGCACTATTATTAAGACTTTGCCAGGCAAGAAAATGGATGTGGCACATGCTTGAGGTCATATAGTTCGTCACGAAGAAAAGAAAGACCAAACCCAGGCCTTTCCACACTGTGCTGAGCTGCCTTCCTTCCAGAAGTCCCGCCCAGAGCTTGGCACAGTGGGTGCTCAGTCAGGGCTTGCCGGCTTGAAAACATCAGAAAAAATATGTGATAAATTTAGCTTCTGTACACAAATATTTTTGCAAACTCTAATCCTTTCTCTTTACTGTAAGGATCCTTCTTTAAGCAATGACTGCTGGATACCTACACCATTTGGATAACTGCAACCCTTCCCTTGATTTTGTCTGCATATAATGAGTATAAATAAGTGAGTCATGCTGCTTCCTTTGGTGTTTCCATGTCCAAAAAGGCAAAAATGGTAAAAATTAACTGTCTATCGACTATGAAGATAGAACACAACTTTTGAGCTGACTGGTATTCCTTGGAGCACAGTTTTGTGTGAACAGTTTTGAGATACTTCTACCAATAAAGACTATAGTAATTCTTGCAATTATTCATGGTATGTTCTTTCAAAATAAAATCACTTTGTAAATTTTATTAGTAAGAGATGATACAGAACCTTAGGCACTGATTATCATGATCCTCACCACCTTGTTATTGTTGTTATTACTGTTGTTTTTTTGCCTTTTATGAAAGTATTTCTTTTTTTTTTTTTCAGTGGAAAACAGAGATGATCCTTTATTTAGAGCGGCTATTTGAGTCTCTGAGGTCATTCGTACTGGATGGTGCTCATTCTGAAGAATGACTGCACAGGAATGATCACTTGGGGACAAGGCCACTCGTACTCTCCTGAAAGTATTTCTTTAAGAGATCATTCTTTTTTAAGTATGGAATTTTATTTAATTACTGCCTGATGAATAAATGTTTTCAGTCTTTGGAGGTAAATGTTGCATTCATATTCTGGTTTCACATTTATTAATTTTTGGGGCGCCTGGGTGGCTCAGTTGGTTAAGCATCAGACATCAGCTCAGGTCATGAACTCATGGTTCGTGATTTTGAGCCCCGCGTGGGGGTCTGTGCTGACAGCTCAGAGCCTGGAGCCTGCTTTGGATTCTGTGTCTCCCTCTCTCTCTGTTCCTCCCTCGCTCTCTCTCAAAAATAAACAAACATAAAAAAATTTAAAAATTAACATTTATTAATTTTCCTTTTGTTCCTCTCCTCCCCCACACCAGCTCAGATTTGTTTTCCTCATTCTCCCTGTCCCTTTATTTTCTGGACACTATGGACACTAGCCTAATCCTGAAGACCAGAAGCCCAATTTCTGTAGCAAATTACAAACCATTGAGCTTTAGGACTAATATACCGTTTCATTTCCAGACCTAGGTCTTTTGATATCGATGCAACACTGAATCATGAGCAATAAAGTTGCTTAATTTTTAAAGTGCCATTAACTCTTCATACTCATACCTTTATACACTAAATAGGCAAAAGATGGAAACAGAATCCACACCACAAATAGCTGTATATCTTCATTGTTGCCAAAGCAGAAACACACTAATATGAAATAACTAGTTTTGGAAACAGTAGCAAAAAGGTATTTTGGGCTGAGTCATTGAGAAACTTCTTTCATATATAGAATTTATTTTCAACATGAAAGGAAAAAAATGCCACAGATCATCTTTCAAAATAAAATAAAATAAAATAAAATAAAATAAAATAAAATAAAGGTATTGGGAACACTGAACAAATTCACAAAATCGTTTTTAAAAAATTTTTAATGTTTATTTATTTTTGAGAGAGACAGAGAAACAGTGTGTGAGAGGGGAAGGGGCAGAAAGAGAGGGAGACACAGAATCTGAAGCAGGCTCCAGGCTCTGAGCTGTCAGCACAGAGTCCAATGTGGAGCTTGAACTCATGAACTACAAGATCATGACCTGAGCCAAAGTCGGACGCTTAACTGACTGAGCCACCCACGCATCCCAACAAAATATTTCCTGATTAAAAAATGCTTATACTTGTCAAGAAAGCAATCATTAATTTAAACAAATCCAAGATCAAATGACTAAGAAATTTTTATGTTCTGTCTTTCCATTTTTAATTCTCGTTTTTTCATTTTTCACAGGAATTTGTGCCATTACAGGACTTTGAGTTTGTTTATAAATAAAATGTTTTAATACTATCATTCTTAAGCCACACACAATAAGTCTCCAAACTGGACATGGCAAATAGAAGTTGTGTTTATCAGGATTATCTTAATACCTACTTCACATCTGTATTTCCCTGAGTCCTTTGTGGACATAACTGTTACTAATTCATTAAGTCATGGAGGCATTAATTCAACAATAATTAACAGCTAACTTTGTACCATCTGCCCTAATTTCTGGGGATAAAATTGTGAATAAAGCACTGCCCTGATGAAATTTACATTCTAATTGATGAGGGAAAGGGCAATTAAAAAATACAAAAGTTATTTAATATAAATGAGATAAATAAATGAGTCAGTGGAGGTTAATGGAGAATGCCGGGGTGGAATGCAATTAGCAAAATGGTGGTCAGGGTAGGGCCCAACAAGAGTGGGCATCTGAGCAAAGACTTGAAGAAGTCAATAAGAGGCCATGTGGGTATCTGGAAGAAGCATATTCCAGGTAGAAGAACAGCCAGTGTAAAGGCCACGAGGCAGGGTCCATCTGGCAACACATGTTCTAGAACTAGCACAGAGGTCAGTCTGATTGAAGCAGACTGGCCAAAAGAAAGACAATAGGAAATGAAATCTGAGTAAAGGCAGTGTGTCAGATCATGCATGGTTATATAGACTAATATAAGGTCTTGGGCTTTTTACTCCAAGTGAAAGGGAAACAGAACTATGAAGACCTTTGAGGAAGAAAATGAGATGATATGACTTACATTTTAAAAGTTGGGAATGGGGCAAGAACATAGCATGGGTCCTGATGGGAAGTTTTGCAATAATCCATAATAGAGAGGATGGTATCAGCATTACATCTTAACCTCAAAGATGATTGGATTCTATTAAGATATTGGGGTGTGTGTGTGTGTGTGTGTGTGTGTGTGTAAAACCATTATGGTGGGCATGACATAGAGGTTTTATCTTCAGTTCCAACTCTTGTCCATTGGTAGTGACTGCCAGGTGTGTTAGAGTGAAAAGAGTCTAGGGCCATGTTCATGCTCAGAGGGAGAGTCCCAAAATTGTGAGATGTGGCATGGCAGCAAGATGTCAGGGATGTTCTCTCTCTGTTCAAAGGCAACTGTCAGTAGTCGATTGTAAACAGGTGAAGACTTTCTTTTGGCTTAAAACACATACAATAAATGAAAGTGCCTAGCATTTAACAGTAATTTCTACAATAGCAGTATCTAAAAAGGTTTTAAAGGGGAGCCTGGGTGGCTTAGTCGGTTAAGCGTCCGACTTCGGCTCAGGTCATGATCTCACGGTCCGTGAGTTTGAGCCCCGCGTCGGGCTCTGTGCTAACGGCTCAGAGCCTGGAGCCTGTTTCAGATTCTGTGTCTCCCTCTCTCTCTGACCCTCCCCCGTTCATGCTCTGTCTCTCTCTGTCTCAAAAATAAATAAACATTAAAAAAAAATTTAAAAAGGTTTTAAAAGTGGCACTTTTACTAAGAATTTCCTTCACCTACGTTTCTATTCCTCAGGACTAAAGAGCAAAAATGCCTAGATCATTTTCTATATTCTCTGGAAAATAATTGGTTTACTCTTGAGGAATATAAACTTGAAAGCCATATAGAGATTTTAGGTAAACTAATCAACTATTACCATATTCTCCTTAATATGACTATGGACTTTGAACCTTGACGGCGAACTAGCTTTGCAGATATCAGCCTCCCATCCTATTTCAGCTTTTCAAATAGGCTTTTTTTTTTTAACGTACAACAATTTTTGTGGTTATTTAAACATTCTTAGAGTAACTCCATTTGGGCACATGGATGAAATACCAGCTGGATGTTACCCTCTAGTATGATTGGGATACTATTCTCCTTCTCCACATAATATTATATTTTTCATTCCCAGGGTCAACTAATTTTATTTATTGCCACTGCCGGTAGCCCTTAAATATATAAGAATCTCCATATACATCTGTATAAAATAAAGCCTTGAAATTATTTCTTCAAAACAGCAATCATTTGCATTTAGCAGGCAGAGCAAATTTATCTTTCTGTATAATGCTGCTACATCTTAAAAAGGCAATATCATAAATGAGATTATCCCTTCAGAAAGCAATCCCAGACTAAAATAAATCAAGATATGGAAACCTTACAAGTGGCCTTTAATATATTGGATATTACCAGAAAGTATGTGCAACTCAAATGTTCTAAGACAACAATTTATTGTTGAATTCTCAATGTAGGTTTTCCTTTTAACAATATATTATCAGTCTCTATCCAATAGAGTTAATAATCTCCCATCCTTTTGTAGCTGTGAAAATCAGCCTAGAATCATTCCAGTTGAAGTTTTCCAGTCCAGTTCCTTTTTTATAGTGATGGGGAAACTGAGGCCCAGAGAGCGAACAGTGAATAACAAAGATAAGAAACTACTCCATCTAAGTCACTAAGGATTTTTCTCATGACACTATACTGATTGCATCTAAGTTTTCCTTATATAAAACTCTATCTCCAACTGCCATGTAAGCAAAAGGAATACAATAAACCTTTAATATGTGGAGTGCTTTAATATGTGGACTGTTTTTACATTTTTTTTGACTAATGAAAATATTCTACAGAGTTTTTTCTAAGAGCAGATAAAAAAATACCCTGATAATTAAATAACTATCCCCAAGATTGAGGTTATTCCAATGAGATGAAGGACAGGATTCCAACCCTGAAAATTTTTGTCTTTTCTTGGTTCGTAGATAAATGGGGGAGCAGATGGAGAAAGGAGAAAAGACACAGCCGGGGGAACAGCAAATTCATGCCATTCTCTATCCTCCTTCTGACCATATCCATTAGCATATAATCTTCATGGTAAAAGAAAAGAAGGCAAAATTCAAAGTATTTCGTTAGTCTCAAAGAGACTATGAAAGGATTGGCAGGTACTTTTCTAATAATCCAGCTGATACTTTAAATATCTTGGGGCGCCTGGGTGGCTCAGTCGGTTGAGCGTCCGACTTCAGCTCAGGTCACGATCTCACGGTCTGCGAGTTCGAGCCCCGCGTCGGGCTCTGGGCTGATGGCTCAGAGCCTGGAGCCTGCTTCCGATTCTGTGTCTCCCTCTCTCTCTGCCCCTCCCCCGTTCATGCTGTGTCTCTCTCTGGCTCAAAAATAAATAAACGTTAAAAAAAAAAATAAAAAAAAAATAAAAAAAATATCTTTAGCATGTCCCCAATCAATGCAACATTCAGGCTCAAACATAGCCCTTGAAGCACAAAGTAGGTCTCTTTTTAGTACCTGAAACTTTTCTATTGCTAGTTAAGCTTCTACTGTTGGAAACTTGGTTTTAATAGAATATTGTTCTGATGGTATATGAGTCACACATAGACATTTCAGAGTCCCTTTTATTTCCACTCTGAATGAAAACCAAGTGAGAACTAGAATAAAAACATATAAGCTAATTTAAATATTTAGCATGGTTCCTGGCAATAGTAAGAAGTCAGTAAATGCCATTAGTAATAATATAGACAACACTTTAAATTATAATTAACAGTGTTAGTGTTCCTATTTTTATTATGTAAAATCATATAGTTTCTAACATGTTTAGGTATTTTTTCCCCACAATGCTCCAGTACATCAGTCTTGAGACATTAGTCAGGTGAAGAACTGTGTTTACTTAATTGCCCAAAACAGCAAGGCGATACAGCAGCTGGAAAGGTCTTGACCGTTTCTACTCCATATAGGGAACTCTTCTTCTTCCATAGAAGAGGAAGAGACAGAATACACAGAAGTTTTTTCACCTCTTAACTTGTTTGAAGAGGAAAAAAAAGATCTATCTTAAAAACATCCAGTCTTTCCTTTTAAGACCACACCACAATTTTAGGAAGTAATCCCTAAGTTACCATAATGAGAGGCCAGCAGAGTAGAATCAGGAATGTTCTTGATGAAACAGTCCTACATACTAATGGCTTTGTCTAATGCTGAAATAACATCTAAAGATTCACAGTCCTCTCCATCTACTGGGGGACTACTTTCTTCCCTCTCTTCCTCACTGCTGTCTCCCAGGCAGATGATTTTAGTATAATACCTGTAACTACTCAAGAGCTCTCTCCTGACGTGTACTTTGTTCTCTGAACCCTTTTAAGTTGTAGCTTCTCTGATTATTTTGGTCCCAGAGTTTCATGCCTTTTACACACTGTTATTCTAAATTCCATGAATCACTTATTGGCTCATAATACAGGTCTTTCAAACCCCTTTGAGTTTGCACATTCTGTTCTATACTATTTGCCCCCATTTTTGTGACATTAGCCAAATTCACTAATATGAAAGCTGCCTAGGATGGTTCAAAATGAAAATAATGGGCTAGCTGAGGAGTAAATAATACTTATTTATGAATGACAAAGTTTTGCTCACAAACTTGGCTTATGGTGTAAGTAGTTTTTTATGATAACTATATACCCTATTATGCAGCAAAAACAAAAGAAAACAGAAGACTAAATAAAAAAAATGGTTAAAAATGAGCAGAAGTTTCCTTTTGTAAGCAAATGTGCTTTTCCTTGAAATGTAAAAAGTCATATTTGCTCATTAACTTTCTTTGTAATATAGTACATTTGCAGCAACCAAGTTTCTATTTGAAATACACATTTTCCAAAACATGTTAAGGATGTGTTAAGTAGAACAAATAAGCTGACTTGGCATTTTTTCTAACATCCTTCTGATATGTTTTCTTACACTGAAGAGGCTGGAAAGCTAAAAATGACTTTCTAGCTCCTTTGGAGTTAGCTTTCCATACATAATTTTTATTCTTTTTTTTTTAGTGTTTATTTATTTGAGAGAGAGAGAGAGCACACACACAAGGGAGGGACAGAGGGAGGGGCAGAGAGAGAATCCCAAGCAGACTCCATGTTGTCAGCACAGAGACCGACATGACGCTCAGTCCCACGAACTTGGGATCGTGATCTGAGTCAAAATCAAGAGTCAGACGCTTAACCGACTGAGCCACCCAGGCACTCCCAGATGTAATTTATTTTCTAAAGATCCGATGAATATGCTCAAGGCTTAAAATTCAGAACTTCAACAGTTTAACAGGGAGCAGTGGTATGTGGGTCCCTTTTGCTCATGGGAAACTTACAGAAATGGTGTTCTCTTGGAGTTCACAGTGCCAGCTACTAAGGTTCTACTTAAGGCAGGAATTTTCTAGAAGCAATAGTTTTGGGATGGACTTCCTGAATTCTTCAGCCTCCTGGTTTGGGTAACATAGCAGTTTCCTTGGTGGTGGTGTTCTGGTAGCCAACCCTTGAGACCAGCCTACAGCCTGTTTTTATTGCATCCCTCTCAAACAATTTTGTCAGCCTAATTCCCTCTAAAAAGTCACTTTCTGCTTATGAGTCTAGAGTGGTTTTTGCAACAGAACTCTTGCTGATTCAAGTTTGAGGTCCTGAAATTAAACTTTAAGGTATGGAATATTTTTTAATATTCTTCAAAGTTACCATCCCATTCCTCAGAGTCCACTCTTTTCCTAAGCAGTGCCATAATTTTCTACCCACTTATTGTTATTCAGTAACTCACAGAGGCAGATTCTTCATTCAAAATTTGGCTAAATTAACCAAATATCTTTGCCACTTTTACTACCACGTACCATGATTTACTTGTATCCTTTCTTCTGTTATGAACAGCTTTCCCCTGACTTACTCACAAACCATTCAGAAAACCCATCTCAGATTCCTATATTGGAGTGTGTGTTGCCTGCAATCAGAAAGATTATACTATTCAAGATTCAATAATATAGAGGTTTTGTTTCTTTTTTTTTTCACAAAGATGAGGTGGCATAGTACAAATTTGAAAACAAGTAGATCTAGACTTGAAAACAGGCTCCACCCTTTTACTTATCATTGGTGTGACTCTGGAATAATTATTCAACTTTTTTGAATCTGTTCCTTGAGATTCAAATACCTCATAGAGTCCTTGTGAAGATTAAAGGTGAACTATATACATATAAACATAGCCCATGTTTTACCAATTGGAGAATTACATCTTCCTTATTTTATGTAGTGTGTAGATGGAAGTATTAAAAGTAAACAAGCTTTATAATATAAACCAAAGGAAGTAAGTATTTCCTTTGTCTGTCTCAGGCTATATAAGGAACAGGAAGCTCTTTCCTGAGATTTAAAGTCTCCCAGGTAGATTGGATTACTCATTAAAAAGACCAATGTAGTAGCAGTGGAGTCTTGCCCAGTTTCACACCATGTTTCCAGTTTTCTGTCTTGGCCCTCGAGCATTCTACTGTTCCTGATTCATTCTCAGGCCAGGTTCCCAGTATCTTGTTGATATTGGAAGTTCCTTAGTTATCCTTCCAATAAATTATTTTTTATCTAAGTTCTTCATAGTTGGTTTCTGTTGTTTCCTATAAAGAACACTGATTGATAGAGTATTACTTTTCTATTCCGTAAAAGATGAAACTAAGCCCACAGAAAGGTTGTGTTACTACTCCAAGGTCACATAGCTAGTAAGTAATAAAGCCATGATTCAACTCGGGTCTTTCACATTGCAAAACTCCAGTAAAAGCTGTTTTTCTGCTTAAACAGAGCTGTGTCTTCTAAGCCCAAATATGTCTAACTGGTCTTATTTCCCTGGAGTATACCCAGGAAGCTTCCATTCAAGCCAATCTGAGTTACTTTAAAATAGGAAGGGGAGAAAACAAAAGCCCATACAGTTGTAAAGGAGGAGGATTTGCTACATTGCTTTCAATTCCTTACATCTTGGCACCAAATGGGATAAAACGGAAATTATTGCGCTTCTGGGGAGAAAAAAATAGCCCATCACCCCCAAATAAAGCAATAACTTTATTTTAATCCATGAATTAAATTGAATCACATTATCACTTATGTACCAATCTATATAACACACTTAAAATTTAAATGTATGACTCAGAATTTGAATAGACTGTGTATTGTTCTTTACATTATAAAATCATCTCGGGACTGCCAATGTGATGTCTGTTGCAGACTCTTACACATTTCTTATTCTTAAATAAAGAAGTATGATTTTCTGAATTATTCTTTTGTAAGACTGTATTCTTTTCTGTTTATACCAAGATTGTATGAAATCCAAGCCAAAGGTAGCTATAAATATCATATATTTATTTCAATTTTGAAATATAAATTTAGAGCTAATATATATTTATTACAAACCTAACTGAATATGAAACTGCATTATTTTTATTCAAAAAGCGTTTATGACACTAGGATATAATGTACATGGCCAACGATATTCTCTAAAAATCATCACGGAAAGCACAGTGTGACCTACGTAAGCATTGTTTCTCCAGCTTTTCACTGATGTGTTTTATCTTCTCACACAACATTTATAGATATATAATGTTATAGCTATAACAAGTATATTCTTATTGCAACCAGTCTAGGTAATGTTGTTCCTCTCACCTATGATTGGGTTAAGAAGGGAATGTGACCCAGTATTGGCAAGGATTGAGTCACATATTAACATGTGAAGGGAATGTTGCTAAAGGATTCTGGGAACGTTTCTTCACTGATGAAAAGAAACAGAGAAGGAAAAAAAAAGGCTCCTTTTCTTCCATTGGACATTGATGTGTCTGCATGGAAAGCCTGGAATTGCAGCAGTGATTTGTAAATAAATCTTGTGATTTCAAGAGCCGTTTCCAGAACACAGAGCTGATAAATGGGGAGAAAAATGACTCCTTGAGTGGCTAAATTAACTAACTCTGGAGCTGCTCTCTTATTATGTGAAATAATCATGTTTCTTTATTGTTTAGGCAACCTTACCTTGGGGTTTTCTGTTATGAGAAACCCAAGGCATCTTATCTGATATATACAGCAAGTGAGTATTTCAGAGAAGATCTTTGCACAATCACTGGCCCATAGAGATTGTTCAAGTAGTATTTATTAAATAAGTGGTGAATGCAAGGAGGATAACATTATCTTACAGACCCAAGGAAACACTGAGGAACTGAAATTTATTTGGACTAAGGATGGTAATAATGGAGGGTGACTACAAGCAAACGATGGTTATTATGGAAGTGGTGTGATATGGGGAAAGGCACATTTTAGAACCTCTAGTGAAGAACTTCAGGACTTGACCCTTTTTTCTTGAAGTGAAAATATGAAGCCACGACAGAGTGTTTTTCTCACTCTTCATCCTAGTGTGAATGTCACTCAACTCTGTTATGTTAAAGGCTGGCCCCTCCACATTTCTAGCCTATAAGCACCACACTAGCGAACATTCTCTCATTCCCATAGGGAATGTAGCATATTTTCAACATGGAAAAATACCATAGCTACCCAATGTGCAAAATACAAAACAAAACAAGAAGGTGTTTATTGGCTTTTCCTTCTATCAGCACTCTAGGAGAGAGAAACTTGTCTTTTGAAGACATTTACTTGGGCAAGGGGAAAATACAAACTAAAACGCAAGAAAGACTTTCAGATAAGGGAGATAAGTAGAGACAACACGGAAGAGAGTACCACTCACAGGGAGGAGCCTGTCTACTTGTGTTAAGTGTCTCTTAGGTACAGGATAAATTTTCCTTCTAATGAGAAGTTCTAAACCATTTACAATAGTGTCAGTACCTCTCGAAAATGATCAATTAAACCTTTATTGAAAAAAAAAACCCATAAAGGCCTTTTCTCCATTCTCATTATCAAGATCTCACAACCAAGCCTTTGAGCTTGAAGCTCTCACCTTCAAGTATCCATAACAATGCACGACCCTGATCTTTTTCCAGTAGGTGGCTCCTAGTTCAGCAATTTTCCCCTCCCTTCTCCAAGCAGTCAGTACGCCCTTTCCATTTTTTCTCTGTATTCACTTAGAGTTTTTATATTTATGGATTTCTCTCTGATTTGTATCTCTAAGCAATTTGATACAGAAAAATTTACTGGAAGTGTGCAAGACCCAAAACTGGTTTGATAAAAATAAAAGGATGCATGACACTTTGACCCCACTCTTAAGGATCTCAGGATCAAGTTTAGGAGACAGGCACTTAAGTAGGTGTGTCATATAAGACACGCTGTGATAAATGCCACAACAAAAATCTTTAGGCAATGGAAACAGGAGTAACTGGCTTCCCACTGGAGTCTAAATGTAAACTGTCTCCTGCCTCTGGCTGACTGAGTCTCTCCCTTCCAATTCAAACTCACCATGTGTAAGAAAGAATTCACCATCTTTCTTCCAAAAATTGTTCTCCATCGTGATGACTACTTCTACTAGCAGTTTGACAGTTAGCCTAGTTGCTCACGCTTGAAAGATGGGCATTCTTTGCATTTTCCTCAGATTCATGCTCCCCATCTAGCCATTCACCAAATTCTGTTCATTTTTCTTTTGAAACATCTCTTTAATCCTTCTGTTCTATGGTCATTACAACCTCCCTAGTCCAAAAGTGGATCACTTTACACCTATATTCCGGCAATTTCCTAGCAGATGTCTTTGGATCCAGGCCTTCCCTCACCTAAATCATCCTGTGTACTTCAAAAAACCACAGAATTCTAAAATAGGAAGAGGCATTGCCCTCCAGTGCAAAAACCTGTACAAATTAATTTGGAACTGTAGGTGAATCGCCATCTATTACCTGAACACTTACTGATGGAAACCCAACTCCTCAAAACATTTCCTATTTAAATTATAGATTATTTTAATTGATAGAAAAATTCTCCTTGTGTTGCTAAGTCTATCTATCTATCTATATATATATATTTTGCTATGTTCCTCTATTGAATTCTAGTTTTGCAAATCTGAACTATGAATTCCATCAAAATTTAAAGGAAGTTATTTTGTCTCTTCAAGCCTTATCTTTAAAAACCTGGGTAAATATACACTGTTCCCATAATATGAATTTTAGGTCTCACCATTTTGATGATCCTCCTGTTGGTACTTCATAATTGTCAGCAGTATTTAAAATGTGGTGTCCAGAACTAAAAAGGGTACTTTGAAATTTCTCTACATTGAATTTTCATTGTTCTACTCATCCCACAAATTCAAGAATCTTAAATATTCCTGAGAAAGTTAACAGAAACCCATGGGGGAGGGGAAGGAAAAAAAAAGAGGTTAGAGGGGAGAGAGCCAAAGCACAAGAGACTCTTAAAAACTGAGAACAAACTGAGGGTTGATGGAGGGTGGAAGGGAGGGAAGGGTGGGTGATGGGTATTGAGGAGGGCACCTTTTGGGATGAGCACTGGGTGTTGTATGGAAACCAATTTGACAATAAATTTAATATATTGAAAAAAAATATTCCCAGTTTTTATCACTGCAAAGCACAACTCTTGAGCTGTACTTGACTTTTATTTTTTTATTTTTTTAATTTTTTTTTAACGTTTATTTATTTTTGAGACAGAGAGAGACAGAGCATGAACGGGGGAGGGTCACAGAGAGAGGGAGACACAGAATCTGAAACAGGCTCCAGGCTCTGAGCTGTCAGCACAGAGCCCGACGCGGGGCTTGAATCCACGGACCGTGAGATCATGACCTGAGCCAAAGTCGGATGCTTAACCGACTGAGCCACCCAGGCGCCCCTGTACTTGACTTTTAAAACCATCCAATATCTATGTCTTCAGTTCTAGCCCAACTTATTTATCTTCAGTTTCTTTTTTTATTTTTTATTTAAATTAAATTTTTTTTTAAATTTATTTTTGAGAGGAAGAGAGAGAGAGAGAGAGAGAGAGAGAGAGAGAATGAGTAGGGGAGGGGCAGAGAGACAGTGAGACACAGAATCCTACAGAAGCTCCAGGCTCTGAGCTGTCAGCACAGAGCCTGACATGTGACTCGAATCCACGAACCACAAGATCATGACCTGAGCTGAAGTCAGATGCTTAACCGACTGAGCCACCCAAGCACCCCTATTTATCTTTAGTATCTTAAAGCATCTCCTGCTTTAGCTGGACTGGGATCTTCATATCAGCATTCCCTTTCATTCATTCACTTACACTTCCAAGCCTTTCCCTATATTCATCCTTTTGATTGAAATTATTTACCTCTTTTCTACCTGTCTTAGTATATCTTGATATTAAGACTATGTAGTAAGAAATCAGACTATGTAGTTCCAGACTATGTAGTAGAAATCTGGTCTCCAGACTGTAGACTAAGAAGTCTTAACTTTGTTCTTGGCACCTGGGAGGAGACCTCTAGGCTCCTGGAATATCCTGTCTGCTAAGAGTGTCTATGTTTGCTTGAGGGCTTTGGCCATCACCAAGTGTCTACTAATGTGGTGATGTATGTCAGGGGCTTATGTTCTGACCTCTGGAGGAACTGATGACTAAGGGTAGCCTGACCTTTGTGAGAGGCTGGTGATGAAAAGGAAGCTACATAAGCACTATGTGATTAAGCCCTAATAAAAACTCTGGACACTAAAGACTCAAAGGAACTTCCCTGATTGACAGTACTCTGTGTGTACTGTCCCACATTGTAGCCAGGAGGAGGTCACACCATCCATGATTCCACATGGAGAGGACAGCCAGAAGCTGTGCAATTGAACTTCTCCCAGACTCTGCGCTGTGTCTCTTTCTTTGGCTGATTTTTCTATATCTTTTCTCTGTAATGAACCATGAGTAGAATAGTTTTCAGTGTGTTCTTGAGTTCTGTGAATGATCAAACCCAAGGATGATTGTGGGGGTGTCTGAATCCGTAGCCAGGTGGTTTGAAGTGAAAGTGGTCCTGGGGACTCATGAATTTATGGCTTATATCTGAAATGAGGGCAGTCTTGCAGGGACTGTTCCCTTAAACTGCACAATTGGTTAAACTCCTTGCACAGACCCACTTCCTTCTTGAAGCATCCTCTGGGCACTATCAACCTCATGATGTCTTCTCCTAAATATCTATAGTTTTTTTATTGAGTATCACAAAATCTGTCACTAACATACATCATTGGAGGTTGGTTATTAAGTAGACATTATGATAATTATCATAAAAGGTTTGGATTTTTGTAACCATGAAAATTTAGTGATCTGGTAACTTCTGACATCAGGAAGAAGTAAAAGAAGGAGAGAAAAGACTATGTATATAATGCTGTGAAAAGGTGGAAGATAGAGAAGAGAGTAGTGATACTGGAAGGATGATATTAAGCATTTTCCTAAGGAACCATTGCATTAAAGAAATAGTTCAACAGTTCTGTCAACTGCATTGAGCACATTTTAGGTGTTGAAAATGTGAAAATGTGAAAAATTTCCAGGAGGAATCCTTGATGAAGTTACCTGATAACTGTGGTATTTTTCTTTGATAGAAAATTATCCCAGAGGTTTCAGGCTTTAGGAGTCAATTTCTGCCTTTCCCACATCTTATAATTTCAGCTGAGTAAGACTGTCTATGTGCTCACTGCCTATGACTGATCATTGATCTCTTAATTATAACTTTTTCCTATTTCTTGGTCATATAAAAGATACCAATGGTCAGTGGGGGGCTCCTGCCCAGTTTAACGGAAAGGGTTAATTCTACGTAATGTAAGACACTCCAAAATAGAAAGAGCAGACATAGGCAGCAAGTAAGTAGAGCAATATGGAAGCAGCCTAAGAAACCAAAAGGAATGGAGGAATTAAGGGCCAGAAATGAGCTCACACTGGCACCTGCAACTAATTTGGGGAAGATATCCACGGAAACTTAGAAAAGTCTTCAAATCAGAAATGGTGATGAATTGATTCTTGGTTTGAGTGCTGCAGCAGGTGGTGGAAGAGGGGATGGGAAGAGTAAAGTATACATTAGTCAGAACTTTGATATCCTTTCCTTGTATAATCCATCTTGCTTTCCCGGTTTTATTTTTTACTTCTTTGAAAACTTATGTAAGGGGACAAGAATTCACATTTCCTTGAGCTGGGATTATGACAGACTACATTTTTTTAATCCCAAGATAATGCTTTTCAGAAAGGAAAACATCTCAAATAGGCATCCTGGAGGGTCCTGAAGGACCTTAAATTGGGACAATTCTACACAAACACAATGTTTGATTATCTGCTTGTTCTGTTCAAATAACACTACGGATCCTGGCTGAGCTACAGAGATGTGCAATAGATCAATAACACGACAAAAATTCATTATTTACCTGCTAGAATCCTATGATAACCGATCAACGGAATACATGTGTAAATCCTTACTTTATAAGCAATCTCCACATTCCCCTAGACTCTTTCCTAGAGTTAATCCACCTGCAATTTTGCTAACATCCACCCTCAATACTGGAAAATTGATCAATCAAAATAATGCGCTAGGTTTTGATGTGCTTAATCTGGTTTCTGTTGGGAACGTTAGCATTTATGAATTAGAGAAGTAAAGAGCAGTGTGTCTGTTCCCTTAATTGCTATCTGATTCCAGTATACTAAAAAAACATTGGGAGAAGAGTTTATTAATATTGAAATTTCCAATAAGAAATGCATGTTTAATTGAAGTGATATTAGCTAGTACTTTACATACTGGGCTGATAAGTGCTGATCAATTGACAAATGAGGTTGTTATTAAGTAAAGAGAAACTACTACTCCTGATTGAAACAGATGCATTTATTAGCCAACAACATACATCTTTATAATTTTATATGTGCGAATAATTTTCTGAAATAATACTAAATGTATACGTGTATTATAAATATATTTGGAACTATCAGCAGGTACAGAGTGAATTGTTTGAAATATGTGTTTCTCTTTTAAACAGAAACATTTACTCTTGTTCCATAGTTTAAAAAAATCCAAATATGCTTTTCTCAAGACAATTTGAGAACGTTTTTGAAACTGAGGGTTTTCAATCTCTTTTATGAGATCAGATGAATAAATTATTTTCAAGGTACCTGACTCCCCAGGGTAGAATTGGCTTGTTGCTTCTCTAAATTGTGGTGGTTTAAGAACTCATTTTTTTCAATATACATCCTTTATTTCTTTAAAAAGCTATATAGAGAAGATGAAGAAAAATATGCAATTGCAAAATATACAGATGTAAATACATGCAGCATAGGGAAAGATAAATAAATATTCATTAAACATATCCATATATATCGTATGCTTGTTATTTACATATCAAACAAACTGTCTCAGGTAAAATGAAACCTAATATTAATGATTCTTATGATTAGAACCTCCTTTTCCATTTGTACATATCTATTTTTATTCAGGATAGTATATTAAATTATGTAACTTCTGTTTTTCAGTCAGGATATGATGCTATACCTTTTCCCATTACAGAAACAAATGTATGCTGATTAAAATTTATGAGCTAATTGCCCCCATGGTCCCTAGAACAGCACTAAAAACTCAACATGAGTTCATTAATAATTATTGAAATGGATATCGTTTCTGTAAGTCTGGTCCTAGGCCTGTCTAATAAAATATACAAACAGAAAAACATGAGCTGCTTTAACAACTGAGAGGTAGTTGCCATCAAGTACTCCCTCTTTTTTGGAATGGTTACACAATTCTCTGTATGTGTTAAAATGAAGTTTGTTGCATTCAAAATCACAACATTGTAAAATATGCCTTTATCTCTCTCAAAAACTTCCTTCTGGGTTGGGAAGTATGCTGCAAGAAGACAGTGTGATGCACTAGTTGACTTTCCAAGGTCTATTAATCTATGAAGTGAAAATTAATATCCTTTCATCAGATGAGGCTGGTACCCAATTATCGGTAGAGCAGATGTTGTGCTTTTCTGCTGGGTATAAAGAAAAGGGATGTACATATCGTGTTTCAAGAGGTGTACCAGTGTAAGTAGGACATTCCCACTGCCTTACTGCTACTCTGAAGGTAAATTGCTTGAGCGTGCAGCAACCTCCTGCAGTCCCTCCAATACCAGAAATGAAAAGCACCACTCTGAAATGTCCAGGCTTGGCTCTTTTCATCAGTAAATTATGGGAATGTAACTCATACAGCTGCTATGGGTACCTGCTGTCTGCCAGATCCCTTTGCTTCTATTTCTTCTGCCCACTGGGTATAGCCAGTCATTTCCAAAAGCTAATTTGCAGTTGATTATGCAATCTGCCAAACCCAATCAATGTGCATACTCATGACCACTCATAAGATTATTTGCCTTAATCATAGGAGACCTCTGGGTCATTACTCCACCATGGGGAATATATTCAGTGGAGACGGTTATGGGTTGCCCACTATGCAGCTGCCTGCCAGGTCTCTTGGCTTTTATTATTTTCATCTCTCGGATGCAGCCAGTTCTATCCAAAGACGCTTGAAAGGCAAATCCATTCCCTATCAGTGAGAAACCCTCTGTTGACTACTGACTTCTGAGGCAGTAGGATAAATACAAAAACCTTGAGGATACTTCAGGATTAAGGTTTCTTTTCTTTTCTTCTTCTTTTTAAAATAGTAATGTTAGTTTTCGGTAAGAGTTCATTCTCTTCCATATAGCAGAATAGACTTTCTTTAGATGTCAAAAAAAAAAATGGTCTTCTAAATATCACACCTCTTGTTGGGATTTCTTAGGTGCTAACTCTCCATAGCCATGAATTGCTTTCTGATTTTTTATACTCATAAGTTTCTTTTTAAAAACGGACTGGATCATCATGTTTCAACACATACATAGGGAATGTGACTTACAGAGCCTGGCATATACAACCACCTAATGCAGAGAAGACAAAGATACACCCTGCAGGCTGCTATTCTCCTTCATCTCCTTCACAAATAAAAGGTGTCTGTTATATGTTGGGCACTATTATAGGTAGTCAGGATGCAACACAACACAAAGGAGACAATCTTCCCACCCTTATGGTGTTTATATTCTAGTGGGGACAGAAACATCAGTATCCTTATCACAGAGTCATTTCTTCCTGAGCCCTGACACAGCCATGGCCTACTTTTTCAACCTTCGCTCCAGACAGTCACTACCTATCTATATGAGTGGGCATGTCAAGTGAGACCTATTGGTCGTGTCTGATCTAGTACACTCTAACAGTGATAGAGAAATAGTCACACAAAAAGTGCACACTACTTTACATTGAAACACCTGAATCAAAACCTCCAAGCCATAATAAATGCCAGATCAACATATGGGCCATTAACTATTTAATCTACATTTCTCAGTAGTAAGTCTTATTGGTCTGCCAAATAATGTGATTTTTTTCCAAATTTTTATTTAAATTCCAGTTAGTTAACATACAGTGTAATATTAGTTTCAGGAGGAGAATTTAGTGATTCATCACTTACATGCAACACCCAGTGCTCAATCCAACAAGCGCCCTCCTTAATCCCCACCACCTGTGTCATCCACCCCCTCCCACCCCTCCCAATAACCATCAGTTTGTTCTCTATATTTAAAATTCTGTTTCTTGGTTTGCCTACCTTCCCCCCACCATGTTCATTTGTTTTGTTTCTTAAATTCCACATATGAGGGAACTCATGGTATTTGTCTTTCTCTGACTGACTTATTTCACTTAGCATAATACTCTGCTTAATGAATTAAACTTGAATTGTAGAAATACATCTTAAGAGGTTAATTGCTAACAGATTAACGGGCAGATTCTTACTAATCACAAAATGGAACATAATACCAAAAAATCAGCTGTACAATTTCTTCATGGTTCTTCTGTGTAAATAAACATATTTCAAGAACATGAAATGTGGTTAAATTTTTTTTAACTCATCACTTTATAAGTTTAATATGTCTAAAATTGTGTTAAACATATTATTGTTAATGACATCTTGATTTAAGCAAGTTTTAGCTCCAGCTATCAGGGTCAAGTCAGACTGAGAGCCATGTATGGCCAAATTGCTGACTTACAGGATTAATCTAAATGAGGAAGTGACAATAGTCACTTTCTTATTTTATCTTAGTCTGAACTCCCCAATAGGACCCTAGCTTTTTTTTTTTTAAACTGGATTTTTAAGGTGAAAACTCAGTTTTGATAAAGGTAATGTCTTATTTCTCAAGTGGGTCAATTTCTTCATTTCTGTTACATAAAGAGGCCCCATCTTCTTTGCCTGTGTAAATGTTTTGGAACTTCCAAAGACCAGATGAACTGCCACCTTATCCTCAAAGTTCTCCTCATCTGCAGTAGAGTCTTCTCTAAGATCTATCAGCAATTAATGTTTAAAATAATAACGGTGCATTTAAATATGCTTATTTAAAATAGGGTATTATAACTGTTACATGGTATTTTTAAATTGTCACAAAAAATTTTATGTCTGACTCCATAGTAAGACTGGCAGTAGTATGTGAATGATACCAACGAGTGAATACCAGCTTTTCCATGTATTTATTATTGGCCCCCATATTTATTATTATCTATTTATTCTATACGCACATGCCCTAGTATGTGCACACACATTCTTTTGTACTAGAATCCTTATAAAAATAAGTTGTGATCCAATAAAGATGTGACTTTTTAATCACTTGGCTTGTCTACATAATTGACTTATATCTTTAAAACAATGATGGCGTATTTTCTTTAAAATTAAGATATCATTTGTGACACATTCATGGTGATTCAATGAATATAATGAATTTTAACTTTACCACAAAGTAAATATTTTCAATATGATTTTTACCATCATTTGAGGCATAAACGATCCCCAAATCTGGAATATTGCTGAAAGTCTCAACCCTCAGTTTTCTGCATTATGAAATAGATTTACCCTGAATTGAGAAACATTAATCCTAGGTTTTATCACCTGACTCTGCTTCTAAGAGCTGTGTAACTTTAGAAAATTCTTTTAGCCTGACAAATCTTAGTTTATCTGTCTATAAAATGAAGAGTAAGTTATCTCCATGGACCCTATAAAACACACACACACACACACACACACACACACACAACACCAATGATTCTGTATTGATACAAAAATGTCCACTCCCTGGTGACATGTCAAAGAAAGTCAAACTATACAATGTGATAGTGAAAAGACCAGGTTTATGAAAATATAAATAATAAGAAATGGCATGAGAAGAAGGAAAAAAATATAAGGACTATTTATATATCTGTCTTCAGTAGAGTTTATTATAGTTATTGTAAATTGCACAAAAATCTTTTGTTAAAATAAAACATTAATTACTTATTTATATATTCAAAAGGTAAACATTGATCAGCATTGTGCTATGTGTATAGGGTTCTATTGACTGCTAAGAAGGCAAAATGCACTGAAATAATCAACAATGAATTAGAAGTTATTCTATTTAACCTTCAGGTTTATTGTAAATTTGAAAATATAATTAGATATGCCTTATGATTATTTGGCCAGATGCCAAATCTTTTGGAAAATAAAGACACACTCAGACCTGAAGGCAGTAACATTGAGTGTACATATAATTCTCTCAGGCTGTGAAATGTCTCCTAAGGCATAATTTAGTCAGTTAAACTCCTGTGGCCTAAAACAATGTTAAAATGCTCACAAGTCGAGGGCTGACTTCTAGAATTGGCTTGATGACTTTGCAGATCCAGGCTACAGAGAGCTTTTGGAGTGTGACTTGAGAAGAAGGAACAAAATGAAGACAGAGCCTTTTGACTGCTTTTCAGGCATCTTAACTGCAATTGACAGCATGCTCTGCATAATATGCTCTGCAAAGCTGAGTGTTGGTTAATAAAAAAGGAGTGGTATTTCATGCTTAGGTAAGTTTAGGAAATCCTGAATTAAACAATTTACCAGGTTTCTTCATTGCAGAATCTCTATTGTGTTTAATGTTTAACTTGAATCTTCAAGACAATGGTGTAGTATGCAGAATCATCAAATCTATTTGACCAACAGAACTATTTTGTCTCAAAGTATGGCATAAGACTAGCATTTGTGGTCAAGTATACAAAGCCCCCTTTTTCCCCAAAAGCCTTTGTTTCACTATTACACATCATATTACATTTAATTGTTCATCAGAGTCTCGACTAAACAGAATGGAAAGAGTTTAGCTTCCAAGAGCCCAGAGACTTCCACAGAAGTTCCACAGAGTTGAAGCATTATTTTTATTTATTGATTCCATGTAGATCAATGGCAGGATGTTGTAAAATAAATCATCTGATAGGAATACTTTTCTGGCTGTGTTGAGATAAGCTGAATCAAAGAGAGATATATCCTTTCATTAATATTCTTAGGGTCACAAAGTATCAGCGTTTGTGTTTGTGCTGAGATGATCGGTCAAAGATACACAGAGCCAATATTAAATCTAACTGATGTGAATGGCCTTGTAGTGTGAACACATAATAAAGCATATCTTTCTTCCTTTATATCCAAACTTAAATTGGCTAAATTCTAAGTCAGGATTATAGAAAAAAAAAGACAAAACCAAAAACCTCAAAGAATGCATCCAGTGTAGGTTTCATGTTATAATATCTATAGTATAATTATATTCTGCAAACAGGTGGATTCATTGGAAATGTGTTAAAAGCGGGAATAACTGGAATTCTAGATACAAGTAAATGATAAGGTCTGATGCATGAAGAACTCCATAATATCTTGCTTAATTGAAGTACTACTATTGTTTATTTTCAAACCAAAACCAACATTATCCTTTCAAAATAGAAGTATTTCTTCTGTTTTATAGAATTGAGTGTTATGTTTTTAAAATAACTGTCAACTACATTAAAAGAAATCTTTAATGAGATGAAATGTTTTCTCTTGGAAATATTAAATGTAAAAACACTTCTCACTGCCCCCCTCCTGCACACAATATAAATTATATTGATAGAAACATATTTAACATAATGCTTTACTAAATAAAAGTCAAAATGAAAACATTATTTGTGATAACTGGATTGTATTTAAGGAAAAATAACCTGTACTTTTTAATATTCTGTTTTCCAATGTTTTAAATGTTGTGGTATTTTGTTTGAGTGCACTATATGCAACCATGAAAACCTAACTTGTGTAATATCTGATCCCAGAAAAACTATGTATGGTATATCCTAAATTAAGCAGTATTTGGAAAGTAACAAATACTAAGAACATTTTAAAAACTGTATTACTAAAAAATGCTCTAAGAATAAGATGCATTGGAGACTATGATTATGAAGAAACTAATAGTTTTGCTATATAACACATGGGCAAAAAATACCATATAATACACTAATAAAGACAGATTAAATAATTTCTCTTATAGAAGAGTTATGGATACAATTGTACATATAACTTAGAAAGGCTGAATTCAGGTGAATCTTGTAGAAATCAGTTTTATTACCTTGTAAGTAATAAGACTTCATATAATAACTCAAAAAGTTAAAGTCTGGGACATTTCTTTGTGTTACCTAGACATATTTAGTTTACCTATGCTCTGTCTGACTGATACAGAAACCTGTCCCCACCTTCACCTCCCCCAAAAAATGAGCTATGAGGAAAAGCACACAGAGTGATTATTATCTTGGCAAATCCGCCAATACTTAGATCCTGGCTCTCTCACTCTTCTGAAACAAGAAACTTATTTTCCCTGTTTTCAGTTGATAAGATTAGGAGAGGGACTCTTGCTACATAAATTCAGAATAAGCTAAAGAAGATATGCCAGTTCCTAAATGTGTAATAAAAACTCTCATTCATCAGCATTTTTCTCCTGAAGGCAAGCCAAAATTAACACTCTATCTACCTTTATTTGTTTATTTTTTAAAAAAATATATATATATATTTAATGTTTTTAATGCTTATTTTTGAGAGACAGAGACAGAATGTGAGCAGGGAAGGGTCAAAGAGAGAGGGAGACACAGAATCCAAAGCAGGCTCCAGGCTCTGAAGTATCAGCACAGAGCCCGACTCGGGGCTCGAACTCACAGACTGGGAGATCATGACCTGAGCCAAAGTCGATGCTTAACTGACTGAGACACCCAGGTGGCCCCCGCTCTATCTACCTTTATTAAGTACAATGGAGTTTATAGATATCTTCCTAAAATATCCCAAAGTCCTAATTGGTATGTGTTTTTGCCTTCATTAAATAGAAGAAACTGAGGCTCAGGGAAGTTAAGTAACCTGTTGAAGATCACACAGCTGGTAAATCATAAAGTCCAATTCAAATTAGGGTCTTAGGCAGTTTATTTTGATACAGTGTTTTCAAACTGAGATCTGTCTGAATTCCTTCTAAAGAGATCTTACGATCTAGTGAACCTAAGACTATGTGCATGAATCAGGTTTTTAAAAAGCTTGTTCATCCACGTTGCTACAAAGGGCCATATTTCATTCTTTCTCATTGCCACGAAGTACTCCATTGTGTATATAAACCACAATTTCTTTATCCATTCATCAGTTATGCTAAGTGAAATAAGCCATACAGAGAAAGAGAGATACCATATGTTTTCACTCTTATGTGGATCCTGAGAAACTTAACAGAAACCCATGGGGAGGGGTAGGAAAAAAAAAAAAAAAGAGGTTAGAGTGGGAGAGAGCCAAAGCATAAGAGACTCTTAAAAACTGAGAACAAACTGCAGGTTGATGGAGGATGGGAGGGAGGGGAGGGTGGGTGATGGGTATTGAGGAGGGCACCTTTTGGGATGAGCACTGGGTGTTGTATGGAAACAATTTGACAATAAATTTCATATATTGAAAAAAAACCAATCAATCATTAAAAAATAAAATAAAATAAAAAATAAAAAGCTTGTTCATTATTCACTGCATAAAGAAATATCTTTTTAAAACATATTTGGTAAAAATGATTCTTTAAGGATTATCATAAAAAATGAAAAGACAAAATTTCAAAATTCTCATAGAATTTGTGGGCCTTTAACAGGATGGGTGAGAATCTCAGCTGAGAAACTGGCTTAATATTTAAGGTCACAGGATTTGGAGTCAGATAAATCCTGACTACAGTCATTCACTCATTAGCTCTCAGGGCTTCAGTTTCTTCTGTAGGTTGGGATGAAAATATCCACTCTTAGGATTGCCATGCAAGTTAAGCGAGATAAAGTATTTAAAATTATCTAACGCAGTGTCCACAGTGCTCAATAAAGGGTAGTGACTGTGATTTGTATTTCCAGCACAATGTTGTCCACTCAGACATGCACCCTTCTTCCTAGCTATCATTGCTATCTCCTTAAGCCTGGAATCAGATTTGGCCCCAAGCATTCATGGCTTCCTGGTAGGCAGATCCAGTTTGCATATGTCTGCCAGAGAAATCTCTCCTGATCAGGGCTGAGAGGGACAAAAAATGGTTTGTCTCAATGACTCCTTTGGCAGGCTACCAATTCGCACCCTGCATTCTTTAATTAGATATGTTAAGATCTATAAGCAGTTTACAAGGAAGTCAAACGCCTACTACATGTTTTGTTTGTTTATTTATTCAAGGTAATGTTTAAGACTTAGCTCTTTATTCTTGGAAGGCAGATCTATTTCTAAGTTCTTGAAGTAGCACTTCATTTGACTCCTGTGTACTGCCTACTATGAAAGATACCTTGTGTGAAAAATATGAAGTTAACTACTCCATATCTCCTCTTTAGTATAACAGGCATATGTGGGACAGGGAAAGGCAACTAGGGAGAGCGGGTGGAGAAAATGAGAAGGTGCTATCAAATATGCTTAGGAAAGGACACGATAACCTGCTGTTACTTGCCACCAAAAGCTTTCTGTCACTGTATCCCAAAGTAGCAGGCTTTGAAGGGTTCATTGATGGTTAGATGAGCCCACTGGGAATTTTTGCATATGCACAAGACCCATCGTGTTTGGAACTTTGGCCACAGTGAAGGGCAAGTTAGTTGTGATTTGTCCTTCTTGGAAATTTTAATTAATAGCCTAATAATATGGGAATTTTTAGAGTTGTTTTCTCATTGAGCTTAGTTCGAGGGTCTCTGACCTGGGGTAGAGATTTGTCTGAGTTGAATCATGCTCATTCTAAATTCCTGGATTCAATGCAGATATTTCAGAACAAGCTATATTCACAAGTGCTATGTACCCATCTGACTGGGAAACAGTCAATTTAACTAAGCTCATAAGGAACACCAAAGCAATTTCACAGCTGATGTAGACCCATAGACCTTTTATATCTTTTTTATAGGAAAGTCATAGAATTTAAGAATTGGAAGCAAACTTTAGGATGATCTACCCCAACCACTCCATTTTATAGAATCTATATTCCCAGGATAATGAGAGATTCATTGAGGACAGGGGCCACATCTTAATCATCAGTATTTTCAAATGAGTTGAGATATGCCTACAACCCTAAACTAGTCATTGACTTGATTTCAGGAATTTTTTGATAACTAACAGTGGCCTCCTAATCACTGTACTATATTGTTTAAGTAGATTATCTTATACCACTCAGTCCCTAACAAATGAAATATTAAATACAAATAGATGGGGTGGCAGCAAGTCAGCAAGGCAGCAAGACTGAATTTTTTGTATTTTAATGGTTCGGAGTATGTACAATTTCAATATATTACTATTAAGTATATAGAAGCAACCTTTGTTCAAGGGGTTAGAGCAAACCATAGTTTGGTGAATACTACTGTGGGAGGGAAAAATGTGTAAAATTCCAACACAAATCAATACAGATATTTCTTGACTTACAATGGGTTTCCATCCTGAATAACATAAGTTGAAAATATCCTAAGTCAAAAATACACTTAATGCCCTTAATTTATTGAACATCATAGCTTAGCCTAGCCAATGTTAAATGTGCTCAGAACACTTACATTAGCCTATAGTTGGGCAAAATCATTAACACAAAGCTTATCTTATAATAAAGTGTTGAATATTTCATGTAATTTATTGAATATTGTACTGATGGAGAAAAACAGAATAGTTGTAAGTTTATCAGTTGTTTACCCTCGTGATAATGTAGCTGACTGGGAGCTGTGGCTGGCTGCTTCTGCCCAGCATCACAAACGAGTACTGCACTGCATATTGCTGGCCCAGGAAAAGATCAAAATTCAAAATTCAAAGTACAGTTTCTATTGAATGCATGTTGTTTTCACACCAGTCTGAAGTTGAAAAATTGTTAAGTCAATGAAGGCTTCAAAGCCTGCTACGTTGGGATAGAGTGACATAAAGCTCTTGGTGGCAAGTAAAAGCAGGTTACCTTGTCCCTTCCTAAGTATATATATTTGAAAGCACCTTCTCATTTTTCATCCTAAATCAGGAACCCTCTGTATGTGGAAAGGACGTGTAAGTCTTCAGCAGAGGATATGGCACAGAGGTGCCACCTAGTGACTCTGAAAAGCATAGATTTGTTAGCGTGGACAGTGGGATTTGTTTGTATTTCAGGTCATCTGTAAATATATTCTAATACAAAATATCTATTCATAATTTGCTCTGCTCTATCAAGTTCTGAAGAAAAGCTGAATAATTCTCTGCAAGCCTTTAAAAAACACGAAGGCAAAACAGTGTAAGATGTTTATCAAAGTGCTTTGCTCCTTATAGGTACACACCCCACTAGTTCTAAGTAAATCCAATAAGCAAAATTTCTAATAGATGATGTGATAAGAAGAGTAGAACACATTCCTGTTTCCAATATTATACCTTAAGGTTAGCCCTAAGATTTTTTTTTTTTTATTTAGCAGTGTATTGCACATAATAGATACTTGATAAAGGATGTTGAATGAGTGCATGCATTAATGAATGGATAGCTACATGAATCTTTGAACTTCAGGAATGTCAAGAGAGATGATGTTACCTTGGAAAGTGGACAGGTCTGATTTTTCCTCACTACCTAGATGATCAGTAGTAAGACAGCCAGCTTATATCTGTGTATAATCTCATTTTGAAATCGAAGAGAAATCCTGAAATCAAAGGACTTTGGTAGTTCAAATTGAGAAGAATGGTAGAGGAAGAAGTAAAGCCAGAAAAGAGCCAAAAAAAGTGCTGTAAATGAAATATGAGGATTGGTGAGATGCACCATAATTTCTACTTGGCAACAGGAATCGCTTCTAATACGACAGACTTATTGATGGTATGGATCTAGGTAAGTTGCCGTTATCAATTATAAAATGAGTATACAAGATGCCCCTGTCCCTTTCAGTCTTTCTTTTTCTCTCTGTCTTCCCCCAACCCCCACCCCAATGCTTTTCTGAAATCAAGCCTAATGGTAAGGGCACAAGCTCGTATGTTCACATGTGTGGTTGCCTAACAATTGTAGTGTCCTGCTAAATCGATGGGTGTTACCTTTATACAATAAAAAGCAATAAGTAAATGCTGTGGACAGTTTATGAATTGAAAAGAGTTTGATCACCTGGCTGCATGATTAGAGGCTCAAACTCCATACGTGCATGAACCATTAAATGGATTCTTAAAAACTACAAAAATCATCTCTTTTCAAAACTTCTAAGACATAAGATGTGATAGTAAAGGATGGCATTTTGTTTATTTTTGTATGTTTAGATGAGCAAAAGAGTGTTGGGGAAGAAAATTAGTTGTATACTCTTAGCAGAAAAATGCCCAAACAGGGACCTCCCAATCTGTGATGGCTCAGATTTGTGATCATTATGAAGAAGTCAATCAGCAGACAAGGTTGCGTTGTTAGGTTGTTGTGGCAATGGCATGAGAATATAAATAAAGCCCCTAACGTAATGCAGGAAAATACAAAAACTATTTGCTGATTATGTGGGTCATTGGGTAAATTGTTTGACCTTTCTGAACTTCACATTCCTAACCTATGAAATGTTGATACAAATATTTTATATATCACAAGACTATTTTGAGAAGTCGATGTCTATTGAAAACACTTTTTACAACAGTAACTCCCTTTGAAACACTAGTTGTAACATCGCCATTTGCAAGCAAAGCACAAAATAGCCTTGTCTAGTTGCATTTGCAGTCTCTATTTAGTCTACCTAAGGTAAACAATGGGAGAAAGATGCAAAATTGGCTACTACACCTGACCAGATGATCAGCAAAGGCTTAAGATTTGGAGCTCTGGATTTAGTGATTTATACAGCAAACAGAAAGGCTCTTCTGCCTAGTAATGCCCTTTTGATGTGCATGATCAACTGTGAAATTTCCACCACTAGAAATAAATTGTTTAGGGTTAAATAGGCAGCTCCTTTCAAAACATAAATACTCCTAGGAAGGTGTATATTTGACATTATTTGT
This sequence comes from Neofelis nebulosa, assembly GCF_028018385.1. Classification (NCBI taxonomy): domain Eukaryota; kingdom Metazoa; phylum Chordata; class Mammalia; order Carnivora; family Felidae; genus Neofelis; species Neofelis nebulosa. Next base: position 162,983,581 of record NC_080783.1, on the reverse strand, counting down.
CATTAAGACTATCACACAAACATAAATTGGTTTAACAACTGATTTATTAATAAAAACTGGCTGAAATTCATTCATTTCCGGCCATAATTATTCTCAGTACAGTGAAAGTCTCTGGACTGGGAGCAGTAAGGATAAGGGTGTTCTACAGGAGGCAAGGAGCACTAAAGTGAAAATTATGTTCTCCCAATGTGGTCAAGAAAAGCAAAAATCAGAGGGTTCCCTTCCCAGCAGCTTTACCCTATTCTCCTAAATGCAAAATCTCCATGGAAAAACATTTTTTCCCTTTTTTAAAGTTTTATTTACTTATTTTGAGAGAGAGAGAGAGAGAGAGAGAGAGAGAGAGAGAGACAGAACCCAAGCAAGCTCCATGCTGCCAGCACAGTGCCTGATATAGGGCTTGAACTCACAAACCGTGAGACCATGACCTGAGCTGAGATCATGAGTCAGATGCTTAACCAACTGAGCCACCCAGGCACCCCCACATTTTACCCTTTTTAAAAAATGTTTATTTATTTTGAGAGAGACAGAAAGAGTGAGCATGAACAGGGGAGGAGCAGAGACAGAGAAAAGAGGGAGAAAGAGAGAATCCCAGGCATGCTCTGTGCTGTCAGTGAAGACATGGGGCTTGATCCCAAGAATGGTGAGATTATGACCTGATCTGAAATCAAGTTAGCTGCTTAACCAACTGAGCCACGAGGAACCCTCACATTTTTCCTTTTAGTTTTCTTTTTAGTATTTCAAAATTAAAGCCAAATTAAAATATATGCATTCTTACTGGGAACAACTACAAAAAAGCATTTACTTGTTGGCTTTTACAGAACCATGTGTCCAAGAACAAAGAAACTGTTTCCTACATGTATTATTGAAAGAGTAATCACTTATTACACCAAAAGTCATTAACTCCAATTGTTTCAAGATTTACTAGCATTTCTGATTCTTTCCTGTATGGATTCCTTCTCTAATTGACCATTGGGCAATTGGGATTTATCTCTTACATTAAGATCTATTAGTCTTCTGTGTGTGCATGTGTGTGTGTGTGTGTGTGTGTGTGTGTGTGTGTGTGTATGTGTATCAGCTCATTTGTTTTCTAAAATATTGTAATATTGTTGGTAATAATGTGGTTTAACAAACAGGACTTATTTAATGATATTTTTTACTTCTTATACAATGAAATATGGGATTATAAACATTTAATGTAAAATTCAATGTTTAAGTAGTTAGTATTCTTAAAAATTCATGACCCAAACATTCGAGAATCCAAGGAGGTTTGGTAGGTTTTGAGGGAAAATACTGATGTAGAGAAAAGAAATTATTTCATCATCTGATGTGACTGGCAGAATAATGATCTTCCACTGGTGTCCACATCCTTATTCCTAGAATCTATAAATTTATTAGAATTGCATGGCAAAGGGGATTTAAGGTAGCAGACAGAATTATGGTTGCTAACCAAGCAACTATAAAATAGGGAGGTTGTCTAGATTATCTGGGTGGGTCCAATGATATCACAGAGTACTTAAATGTGGAAGAGTGAGACAACAGTCAGTGATGTGATATGAGAAAGACATGAATGGCCATAGCTGGCTTTGACTTTGGAAGAAGAATATATATGAAGGAATGTGGACAACCTCTAGAATCTGGAAAAGACAAGAAAACAGACTTTCCCCTAGAGCCTCTGAAAAAAGAATGCAGTCCTGTTGACACCTTGATGTAAGTCAGTAAGATTCATTTTAGACTTCTGACCTCCAGAACTATAAGATAATAAATCCGTGTGGTTTTAAAACACTGTGTTTGTGGCAATCTGTTAAAGCAGCAATAAGAAACTAACATGCTTAGGAAATCATTCATTCATCCCTCTATTCATGCATTCAGTAAATCTTGCATGTCTCCTACATGCAAGACACTGCCATGTTCATGTAAGCAGTGTTCAACTAATAGAGCTGCTTTTTGTTAACTTCTATTTTCTTCCTTTCCACTGGTAACCCACGAATGATTAGACAAGTAGTAAACTTTCCCCTTTCCATGAGGATTTTGGACAGAAACTTTACTTTCCATCAGCTTTCGATTCTCTCCCTTTTTGAGTGGATATATTATGAAAACTCCATCCCTATGTAAATCTTAGCTTTATGTTGGATGTGAGAAAACTCATGTTTATTTCTTTTAAAATATAAAAGATAAAGGTGTGTATTTCAATTCTAGTTTTCCAAGCTGCTGAAAAATTCCTCATGTCAATTTGCTCAATTTTTTATGTATCCATGGATATTCCAGGCACTTAAAAATTTTTTTTAATATCTATTTATTTATTTTGAGAGACACAGAGACAGTATGAGTACGGCAGGGGTAGAGAGAGAGAGAATCTCAAGCAGACTCCGCACCATCAGTGCAGATCCCAACATAGAGCTCGAACTCATGAAACTATGAGATCATGACCTGAGCAGAAACTGAAAGTCAGACACTTAACAGACTGAACCACCCAGGTGCCCCTGTAGTCACTCTTTAAGACACTATGGATAGATTTAAAAAGATTAAAAATAAAAGGAAGGATCAAAAACCTTGCCTCTTTCTGTAAATGATCTTGCCATTTAGAGCTGTGACAGGCACATACCTCCAAACATAATGCAAGGCATTAAGGGCTTTGATGATTGTGCTATGACTCCATAACTTCTTATATGGTATAATGTACTAGTATGTACCTGGCAAATACTTATTAGAAGCTTACATTCAGGGGCGCCTGGGGGGCTCAGTCGGTTAAGCATCCGACTTCGGCTCAGGTCATGATCTGTGAGTTCAAGCCTCGCGTCGGGCTCTGTGCTGACCGCTCAGAGCCTGGAGCCTGTTTCAGATTCTGCGTCTCCCTCTCTCTCTGCCCCTCCCCTGTTCATGCTCTGTCTCTCTCTATCTCAAAAATAAATAAACGTTAAAAAAATTAAAAAAAAAGCTTACATTCATAAGTGTATGTTATTTTATGTATGTGAAGTAGAGAGATGGTAATCATTAAAATCTAATACTTCAGCTACATATTAATCATTTAACTTAACACATTAAGGCTTTGTTATTAGTACATGTGGTTTTTGACTTTGAGCCATTGATCTATATCTTTGGTGGTGTTTTACTTTGAGCCCAGAGTAAAGCAAAAGACCAATAGCTTAAAACGATATTTCAAGATAAAGTTGAAGATACGTCAAGGAGGAAAGGACTGAATGAATAGTGAGAATATAGAGCACCCCACTTTCTTCATCTCTAAAAAAAAGAGCATCTTATTCGAAATTGCATCATAGATTTTCTGCTATATTTTATCTGGAAATTAATCAACTAATTATGGATTATTATAATTAATATCTGAATTCATTATATTCAGGCATATTAATTAGAATTTGAAATATATTCTGAGCAGTCTTAAACTCCTTACACTCTAACAATCAGAGAATAATGGAAGCTTGATTGTTTTAAATTAGAAAAAAAAAACCCACGCCCCTTAAAATAAATTTTGAAATAATACCACAAGTTTGACACTTATTTTGCTGGAACTCATCACCAGCTTGCAGAGAGACTTTTGTACTCAGGTAGCCATTTTCTTATGGCAAGAAACTTGTAGCGAGGGATTGGGATTTCACAGACTTCACTTGATGCCTCCTCACCTCCATTCTTATTTTTCTGCTCTTACATAATTATATCTGCAAAATACACAGTAATATTATTCCCCTTGTTACAAAAGAACAAAACACTGAATCCTTTCCCCAACAACAGGATAAAATCAAAACCAGTTGATGAGACATTTGGGTTATTTTCCCTATCTTGGTTGGTGTCCCACCATCTGCAGAAAGAGGTGGGAGTCATCCTTGTTTGATCCTCTCCTTGTCCTTCAAATCTAATCAGTAACCAAGCACTGATACATTTTTCTTCTAAATAATTTTTGAACAGATTCTATTCTCTCCTTGCTACAACCACTGTCCTATATCAGGCTCTCATCATCTCTTCTGGATATTATATAATAACATTTTCTGATGCTAATCCTGTTCAAACCAATTATTTCTGCACCTCGAACCTCAGAGTTACATAAGAAGCCTAATAATCAGCCTATGTCTAGTGTTAAATAGACAAAACTTCCAAGTAGTGTACACAACACCCTTAATGATCTTGCTATGTTCATCCATAGACCTACTGAACTCTCTGCTCAATTTACACTCTAGACATTATTTGGAATCTCTCTCAAACACACTGCGCTATTTTATGTCTCTGCATTTTTGCACATGCTGAGATCTCTGTTGGATTTCCCCCTTTATCTTTATGTTTAAACTATTCAGAAATCACCTTCTCTAGAAAGCCTTTTCTGACATTCCTCAGGTGGGATCAGAGTTCCCAGAGTACATTACACATACCTCTCTTATAACACATACTGCATTATATTAATTTCTTCTGTTTCCGTGTTTCTCTCCCACACTGGAATGTGACATTCTTAAAAGACAAGCAGTGGGCCAATCACTTTGCATCTCCAATAGATAATGCAGTGTTTGACACATTTAGGTGCTCATTAAGCGGTTCTTGGGAACTGACAGAAACTTCACAAGCTGACTTAACTTCTGCCATTCCTTGCTATTCTGATGCTGTAGTCTAATGGAACACATATGTTTGTTATCCATTCATACACCCATCCATTCACCCATTCATTCACTGATCCATCCATTCATTCACTGATCCATCCACCCATTCACTCCTTCATCCATCCATCCATCCATCCATCCATCCATCCATCCATCCATGCATCTATGGGTAGTTAGGTATATTCCTTGATCCAGGCATTAAGATTTTTAAATTTTCTATTTAGTAAACAAGTGGATAAATTGCCCAATCTTTTCTTGCTATCACATAATTACTTGATTTTTGATGGAGTATTTTCATCCCTCTCTATTCATGAATGACTTTTACTGAAGCACACTACTGTTACTTAGGATATTCTTCTTATGCTCTAACCCTGTGGACTATATATGGGTTTCTAAACCATTCATTCATTCATTCAGAAAAGATAATCCCTTGAAAAATAGACATTTTTGTTTTTTAGTATAAAACTTGATAATGCAATTTAAAAAACTGGTTTAATGCCCTTTCTCAATTACCATAAGAAATGCTAGAATAAAAAAGTATTTTTAGGAACTGTTAATATCTATAAACTGATGCAAGAGAGTGAATTTTGGTTCATTTAGTGGTAAATTTGTGGTTTTTATTTTATCATCTTCCCTTTGCATGAGTTTACAACATGCTGGAAGAGATAGGCATGACCTAATATAAACCAAAAGCCGTGATATAGTTAGCTGTCAGAAAACCTCCTAAGTCTTGTGTTTAATTTTCAGTTTGAATGCTTTATTAGGAGGTTCAGTATTTTCACTAAAACTGTTTGGCATACATGGAGGACCTACTAAGTAGCAGCACAGTAGAAGATAGTAAAGATACAGGAATGAAATCAGATTCTTCCTCATTTTCTGTACTTTGTACTTCTTTGGCTTTTTAAGTATTTCCTTTGTTTATGATGGTACTTGCATTCCTTGCCAACTACATCTAATCTATGATCCTGTCCGTATATATGAAGATTTCCTCCAGGCAGAATTGTCTGATTTTTCTCTAGACAGAAATTATAGAATGTATTATCTTGAATAATGGTTAGTTACACATATGCCTGTCTACTTAATAGATTATGAACTCCTTTAAAATAATAAACGTATGCTCCCAGCACTCAGTGTCTGATACAGTTGTTCCTCAATAAAGGTTTGCTAAATGATGAACACTATCCTCCAAATAGAAAATGGGGCTTCCTGGGGTAAGCTTAAAGAAAGCATTTTCCTTTGTAAGAAAACCCAGGAAACCAGAGAAATGAAAAATTGTTTGCAAAGTAGATGAATCAGGAAGTATTCAATTTAAAGTGGGATTTCTTTACATAATGTGGTGTCTTCTGGTGAATATAAATGATTCACTCTACAAACATATTTTGTTTTTTTTTTCAAAAATGACTTCTGTTCTTTAAAGTGAGGCACACATATTTGATGATCAAGTATTGGGCATTTTAATTTTGGTTTTTCCATATACTTGCTGAGTGACCTTGAGTGAAACATTTGCTTTGTCTCTTTATTTGGCTGTAAAATGGAACTATGTTTGTTGCATGGACTTAGATATGTTCTTAAAACATCAATAAATACAATGTGTTTAACAGTAGCCACTTTTAAATAGTGTTTTTTCCAAGCCCAACTTGAGAGTCTACACTGACTTTTTTGTTTGTTTTCAGAAATGGAAAAATTATTATTATTTTTTTTTATTTGAGAGAGAGAGAGGTAAATGGGGAGAGACAGAGAGAGAGAGAGAGAGAGAGAGAGAGAGAGAGAGAGAATCTTAAGCGGGCTCCATGCTTAGCACCGAGCCCCACATGGGGCTTGACCTCATGAGCATGGGATCATGACCTGAGCCAAAATGAAGAGTCAGATGCTTAACCGACTAAGCCACCGAAGCACTGCTGGAAAAAATCATTTTTAAACCACATTTCCAGCTGTCTAAAGATTTATAAAATGAAACTTTTTTTATGACAAATAACAGGGATATGCAGTTAAAATTAAATTATTTACAAAATAGTAATTTTCAATTGATGACTAGTAGAGATTATTTCTAGGGACAAAGTAAGGACAAATGTTGTGTGCAGGCATCTGCAGTACTTCAGCAAAGCCCAAATTTTAATCTTCTGCCTACAGACTACACAAGGTTGGCTGAATTAATGTTTACTAAACTATTTTGAGTCTATAGGAAGCCAAATAAATGCTGGTTTGGTTGGACTTTTCACTTTTTTGTATGGTCACTTTGGTGCTATGTAGATAGCTATAACCCAGGAATATAAAACCAGAATCAAAGCATCATCATGAATTTGTTTCTAGATTAGGAACTTCAGTCTTCACTTGATGGGCTCAAGGTCACAGAAGAGAGCACTTGTGTATATGGTATTCAGACAGACAGGTTGTGCTAGCAAACCAACAGATAATTTTAGGTAGATTAGTTTGCATTGAATAAGGCAGACAGAATCAGCCTTAACCTCTTTTCCATCCTTCAACAAATAAAAGTCAAATATTAATATCATAATAAACTTCAAAAGTGATCACAAAATGTAATTTAAAAAAATGAAGGTAAATATTTAAGTTGCTTTAATAGGATGATGTTGTTATTGGCCTAATGGTGGTCATTTTTAAGCCAAGTGACCACTGGCCAGAATAGCATAAGGTCTATCACAGCAATTACAATAACAGTAGTCCAAATTTTCAAATTCACTGCATATATCATTCACCATGAAAAATGCCCCTTACCTTTCAAACTTTGAAACTCTGAGACTGATCAAAGAAGAGTTTGCTTTTGTTCTTATTACTTACTATATTTCATGGCCTTTTCTTGAATAATGATGTTAATAATTCAATTTTCATTCCCTTCAGTTGAAACAGAATCTGACTTGTCAAGAATATATAAAAAAATATAAGTTATGACTCCACGACCTTCATTTCTTTAGTACTTATGGACATAAATGATATAAATCCACTTTCTTGAATATATTTTCAAAGTGTCCAATATTTTCATAACTATATCCACTTTATCTCTGCTTTAACTCTCTGACAGTAATATTACAAAATATGAAATCTGTCTTAAGTTATTTTACATTCTCTTTTTCCACTTCTGTAGAAGCAGTAAATGGACCAGTTTGAAAATCTGATATTTCTTACCCCTTGAATACGTTTGTGAGAATATTCATTTACTATTTTTTATTGAATAAAATATTTTTTAAAGCTTTGTTTGAAATGACTGGGGCTTTTAAAGGTTTGGCTTTATTCATAGGGTAAATTATTTTCCCATCTACTTTTAATGATCTTTTGCTTAGAGTTATATATTGCCAAATTCTTCTTTTTCGTATCTTGCACAGCAGACTGCACATACTTTTAAAAGCTTTTGTTTATCATTTATACCACTGTTTAAATCCTGCTATAACCACATGCTCTTCAAATCCCTCACTAACCAAACCATTCTCTGGAGGCCTTTAACAAATTCACAATTAATGAAGGATGAGTTTCACTGAAAGCTGTGTTTGTTTTTCTACCCTTCAATTCCATTCAGTTCAACATATATTTATTAATCTTTCTATAATAATCCTTCTTATAAAAAAGCTTACATCACTTTTTTCCCTAAGATTGAAGTGCTAAGAAATTCAATTTTAAAATATTTTTTCATGTGTTCATTGTTTTGAAATATTGAATCCCAGCAAGGAACTGACCAATTTGGAGTTAATGACAATTTGAATAACGGTTGCTTTAGGCATTCTATAGACAGGGCCAAAAGTATAAGGTCTCAGAGTACTTGAAAAACCACATAGTCCAAATGATACATAGTCCCATGTATCTATATTTATATATGGTATATATATGTATATTTTATACACCTGTATGTTATATATGTGTACATTTTCCCTCAAATTGTAACCTATACTTTTATCATAGTTACCCTGTAGCACACACTTTTATAGGTACTTTACCAATTTTTACTTACTCAACTTTCATAATAACTCTATGTGTGAGGTACTATTATTATTCCACCCTCATCCCATTTACCAAATGCATACGCTGAGGCAGAGAGAGTTTAAGTAACTTGAATAAGTTTACACAGCTAACAGGAAGCAGAGCTAGGCTTCAAATCCAGACAGTTGGCCATAGACCCTTATGCTCTACATGGTTTAAAGATATATGAATCTATTTATTTGCTTTATGACTTGTGATTTTTTTGTAAGAGTCCCTTCCATTGAAAGAATGTTTGCTACAAATAGCCTACTGAAAAAGCATCTTTTATGCTTATCTTTAATAAAGCTTTCTCCCAAAACACAAAGTCTGCAGTAGTATTACTGAATTCCACAAGATGCCACCTCTTAAAATATTTTGCATTCCATTCTTTGTTTGAATAGATAAAGAAGGTAATCCATCCTTTTAATTTATGAAAACTTCATCCAATAATTAGGGCATGGCCTAGGAAGTAAAGTAAGTACTTATCTAATCTTCACTTCAATCTACTAGGTGACATAGCAACATAGAAATTACTTAATATCCTCTTTAAAATTGATGAAAAAAGAGATCAAAAAGTTTACTAACAAGATTAATAACTCTAAGATCTCATATGAACCTGAGATTATGTATCTCTGTGGAGGTCTTAGGTATTCATAGGAATCAGATTTAGGAGGTCTTTTTATAAGTTAAGAGAAAAATCAGATTCAAATGATTAATTGCTCTAATTATATTGGCATGGCAGTCAAACTTGGGAGGCTATTAATGCTATCTATAAAATGGAGAAAGTTATTAATTATATAACTTAAACCTTGTATGCATCTACTGTGAAATAATTTAAATTAGACTACTCCAATATGCTTTGGTTTGAGAGGTTATGAAAAAGTATTCTATAATTTGACCAGAAAGTGTTATAATATGAGATTCTTTAAATACATAATCATAGACTTGCTCAAACTTGTTTCATTCAGGGGGTGGGGATAATTCATAATCATCTAAAGTAATTTTAAGCATTTTTGATTGATTACAATTTGAGATAGGATTTTTTTTTTCACTTCTAAAACACTCAGTTTCTCAGATCAGCAAATCCTCTTTTAGACTAAAATTTAGAGCCATTTCTGGAATGAGAGGAGAAACAACTATTTAACCAACTTATACCTCTTTATGGGTCGGCAGCATCAACAAATCCTTTAACTCAGCAGTTGCAAGAAATCCCTATGAACTTTTCAAAGCTAAATAACTTTAGCAGTTCCACTTTCTTCTTTAAATAGCCAGCAGCCAACATTCAAAATGAACTGCTAAATTCCTATAGAACAAGATAAAGGTTGTTTCTAATATCAATAGCTTTTATCTCAATTTCATGTCACCCAGAAATGCTCACAGTTAAAAACAACACTTAAAAACACACTTATAGCAATGGGCTATCTTTTCAGACTGAGTGTCTGTGGCTGAATTAGGAACAATCTGGAAATAAAACACAACTGAAATAAGTCCTTCGATTTGACAGTTTCAAGAGACCAAAATCTCCCACTATCATATTCCAAGAGTGGAAGTATAGGTTTTCCCTCAGCTATTCCCTTTAGAAGCACTAAGTGCTGTCCTGTTTCGTAATGATTTTATAATAAAGAAATACCAAAGTACATAGTTTTTTTTTAAAGCTATTCAGAAAATCTTGTAAACTCTCTACAGCTCTGTTTGCAAAGATATCGCAGAAGCTAATCACCTTGCAGCTACTACACAATGTGACACAGATTTACTGCATCAGGCCTGAAGAATGAGGTAGAAGATACCGGCCTCAAATCAGGGTCAGATCACAAAATCCAAAGAGAGGACAAATCACAGATAGACGAGGACAAGTAACAGACATTAGAGTGGTACCGCAAGCATGCGGCCCATATTCAAGTCAGTTTGTTTCTATGACAGTGCAGAGGTCTTGTTTAATGGAGAAAGTACCCAAACATACTTTGCGAATGTATGTGGATACTGACCTGGACTTGTGACAGGACTAGAGGTAGTAGGCTCAATAATTTCTACAAAAAGGGAAAAGGAAAGAAAAGAAAAACATTTTGTGTATTAATCATACATAAAGACAAACACTCATGAGACAATCAACAGTCATGCAACATATACACAGGTGGTCTTTTACTTGAAGGCTTCCCTGACCATGGAAACCACTGAACAAAATCCAGTCTCTGAGGTTTACATAACTCCCCATCACTGTCTTTGACAGTAAGTAATCTTTCATTCTGAGCCAACATTTAGGAGTCCTTTCCACATTCTGGTCTAGAGCATCAGGTTATGCTGTGTGAAGGTTAAGCCACCAGCCTTAGAGTTCTGAAGCAAGTTTTTCAAGCCTTCCTTCTAGGAAAAGTACTGAAACCTACATGTAGAATGACTTTTCTAAGAGAGCTGATGCCATAAGTGGAATTTAAGAAACAAAACAGATGAACATAGGGGAAGGGAAGGCAAAATGAGATAAAGCCAGAATGAGAGCCAAACCATAAGAGACTCTTAAAGACAGAAAACAAACTGAGGGTTGCTGGACAGGTGTTGGTTGGGCAGATGGGCTAAGTGTGTGATGGGTATTAAGGAAGGTACTTGCTGGGATGAGCACTGGGTGTCATATATAAGAGATGAATCACCAGGTTCTACTCATGCAACCAATACTACAGTGTATGTCAGCTAACTTGAATTTAGATAGATAAATAAAAAATCGAGAGAGCTGACGCCAGTTCCTACAAAGTTATTCAATCAGTTATTGTTTATTAATATATATTAAAAATAAAAATCATGGGTAAAATTCATATATCTCAAAATGCCTTTCTGAAGATAAGTTTCCTATTTTACAAGCATGTCTACAGAATTTGGCCATTCAAAGGACCAGTTTTGTCTGCCCTTATGCCTCTAGGTAAAAAGTAAACACACATACACACACACATACCACATATACACAAACATGTACACATTTTGAATTACCTGAAATATATTTGCATATCTACAAGGCACCGCTGGCTATAGTGTAAGCATAATTAAAGGATAACTATGTCATTGGTGTATCAGTATAATTTTCCAGCAAGTATCTAACAAAACATAAGCTCTATAGCATTTTAAATAATGTATGCATTTTATTTAAGATTTCCATTTTAACTTATCTTTTAATAGGATAATTTCTTTCCAAGTATTAAATAGTGGAGATCATAAAAATAATAGTAATACGAACATTAAATGCCATCATTGGCAATCCTAAAGTATATGAATAATTTTTAATGAGGAAGAATGCAAATCATGAAAACATGGCATTTTGGAGAAACTCTAATTACATAGTGGTCTGAGAGACTTATTTCAGTACCAAGTACACACAGGTAACCTATTCCTTTTTAACCTAGTTAATAAACATGCCTTATAATGGTAAAAAAAAAAAAAAAAGTCCAGATTGTTATAACCAAACAGTGAGTGTGGCTGTGAGAGGTAAAAGCAGAGACCCTCATAGAAAGTCATATTTCTGAGCAAGAGATTGCCACCTTGCTAGCTACATTCACCAAAACTACAAAAGATATTGTAGATCCCCCCAAATTATTTTGTTAGTTTACCGACCTCATTGGGGCTCTTGCTGTCTTTCACCGATTCTGGCACAGACAAGGCTCTGGCAATTCCCAATCCCATGCAATAATGAACTCACTAACAGTCTAGCTCAGCTACTGGTTTGAATAAAAAAAACCCTCTTTAACAAGAGTTATGCAATGGAACTTCCAAAAATGTTTTGGGGGGTCAATTATTTGGGGAACTAATGTCTGTGTATCTTAGTCTGCAAGGCTGATTACCTGGGTCCTTCCTGAGTGTTCTGAACTAATGGATCAGGCAAGATGTTTAGGACAGTTGACAAGGATTATGGCTCAGGTTACAAAAGATCTGGGATGGGGGAATGTAACTTTTGAAGAGAGACAATCTCAAATGGTCAAATAATTATTCAGATAACGAGCTACAATTCGAAATTCAAAAATCTGTTCTGTAATTTGGTATTGCTGAGAAGTAGAAACTTATAATGGCAATTCTGAATTAGATTACTTAGAAATGTGGGGATTTTCCTATTTTCCTTCTCCAAGAAAAGTTATATATATTCACCATTAATGTTTCAATTCTTTCTATGTGTTAAGCAATATTCTAGGTACCGGGATTAGAGCAGGTAATAGAATTGTTAAAAATGCCTGGTCTCAGGAAGCTTATGGATTATATAATGTGGAACTTTAAAATATTAAAGCATTTTATCCTTATGTCAGAATGACATTATTTATAGAAAATTAAAATTTGAAATAAAATATCATAGAGAAACACTGCTCTAATTTAAAAACTTTTCTTTTGTTAGGCTGGCATAAACCTTCAAACGTTTAAATGCTATTATGCTTTAAAAATTACCAAAAAAAGCTCCTTTAAAACTAGTGAAAATTTATGTTAAACTTAGTTTAATGCTATATAGCAAATCTCATTGATATATACTAGTAGTGTGTACTCAAATAAAAGGATTTTATAATTCAAAAGAGAAATGAAAGCATAAAATGGCTTGTGAGGTAGAAGCTTAATCAGAAAATTTATTCACAGGAAAACTAAATTCAGTAGGACAGTGAACAGAGTTTTCTATGTTCAGTAGTTTGGACAATTGAACTTCAATTTCTTCAAGTGTTTGGCTTCCATTGTTTTGGATTTCTAATGTTCGTTTGAGAGTTTGCTGAAAAAGATGGCGTGGCATACAACTTCATCTCAATGCAAGGATGGTAGAAACAAATAGCTATCCTATTGAACAAGCTCTTCATTGTGCTTGCTTATGTAGAGCTAAATTACTTATGTAAAGCCACACTGTCGCATAGAAAGGGCTTTTAAAAGAATACAGGAATTTAGTGCATGAAAAATTATGTTGCACACCGGATCTACTCCATAATTTAGTTTAGTTTCATAGTCAATACATAATTTAGTTTCATAGTCAATACAAGATATTTTTCCCACATAGGCAAGATATACTAGAAGCCATAATAAGGTAATTTTATATAAAACAAGAATCAGGACCAGAGAAGTTGATTGAGTTGGAGATTCCCATTATAAAAAGCAAGGGGTCACACCTAAGGCTGGATGGACAGGAAGCAGAAGAGAAAACCAGAGGAAGTGGGGTCAAAGCACCAACATTGGGACAAGCTGGGGCTGTGGGTTGAGGATAATGAGATTTCTGATGTGAGATAGTGTGGTAAGTTAGAAAGGAGCCAGAAAAAACTGGGATTAAATCTCAAACCTGCCATCATTTAACTGCATGATGGTGAGCGTGTTAATGAATCTCTCCAACCCCCCAGTGTCCTCATTTATTGAATTTAGATAATAGCTCTTACTTTGTAGGGTTGTTGGTAGGATTAAAGATACTTTATATAAACAACCAAGTGAGATTCAGTAGCAGTAGTAGTTTTTGTTATTACTCAAAGAAATAAATGGAAAATTTAGTATCTGAGTCGCTGAACATCAGTAGAGTGTTAGGATTTCGGGAGATTTAATTTTACTAAATAGAAGCAAAGATGGGCAATATCACAAGTAGTTGAAACTATATAAATAGCAAAATTACACCTAGAATGTGGACCCTGATTTTTCTTTTCTAATTCAAAAGGTTAATATATCATGCTTTTGGGGAGTTGTTTGGGAGTCATACTGGCTCTTAGAAGATAACTATAGAATCTAAGATTTTTTAAAAAAGTTTATTTATTTATTTTGAGAGAGAAAGAGAGAGAGAGAGAGAGAGAGAGAGAATGAGAGAATCCCAAGCAGTCTCTATGCTGTCACTGTAGAGCCAAATGTGGGGCTCAATTTCACAAACTACGAGATCATGACCTGAGCCAAAATCAAGAGTTGGATGCTTAACTAACTGAGCCATCCAGGCGCCCTAGGATCCAAAGTATTTTTGAACAATTCTGGTTTAAGAATTGGTTTAAACCAATTCTGGTTTAAGATCTCACAGTTTTTATGAGGGACAAACACACTTTAATTTTAAAATGGGGCCAAACTGTAGGCATAAAGTATTAACATATTCAGAGGTATTTAAAAATAAATGTTTCCTCCTTATATCTCCAAGCAAATGAAAATGACCCTACTAACTCAATATAGTCAGGTTCTTTTTATTTTTTTTTAAAAAATTTTGTTTAATGTTTTATTTATTTTTGAGACAGAGGGAGACAGAGCATGAGCAGGGGAGGGGCAGAGAGAGAGGGAGACACAGAATCCGAAAGAGGCTCCAGGCTCTGAGCTGTCAGCACAGAGCCCGACATGGGGCTCAAACTCAGAAATCATGAGATCATGACCTGAGCTGAAGTCGGATGCTTAACCGACTGAGACACCCAGGCGCCCCAGGTTCTTTTTCTATAAAATAATTATATTACTTAAAAATATAGTTTGAGTAGCAGTTGAAACTGACTATATCCAATAAATCTGCTATAGATTTTCTTATACTCTTCAGACACTGATTTAATTTTTTAGGAATGACTTTTTGGCCAGTTGCTATAGCAGCAATAATTATTATTATCATATTAACTACAATTGCTGACATTTATTGAACTCTTGCTATGTGTCAGGCACAGC
The DNA here is from genome assembly GCF_028018385.1 of Neofelis nebulosa. Lineage (NCBI taxonomy): Eukaryota > Metazoa > Chordata > Mammalia > Carnivora > Felidae > Neofelis > Neofelis nebulosa. Next base: position 162,968,414 of record NC_080783.1, on the reverse strand, counting down.
TACATATATTAACTTATATTCTTCTCCCTAAAACTCTGTGAGGTGCATACTCTTATCAATTTCCCTTTTACAGATGAGATAATGAAGCACAGAGAGGTTAACTATCTTGTTTATAGCCACACAGCTAACAAGGAGTAGAAATGGAAGAAACTTTGTGCTAGGATGTCTTAGCATTCCATTTTCTCAACTTCCAGAAGAAATAGACTGCTCACTTCCAGTATGTCTATAATTACTTACATGGGTCATTCCTATGTGAGGGATCTTACAACTCGTTACCACCACTAAGCTTTCCCAAAAAGAGGGTTTTTCTATTAGAGATAGCTAATACATGAGTGGCTTCTGTTACCAAAAATGTAAGAGAGGCAAATTCAATGTTAATTCCTAGAGGCTTCTATAATATAAGGCTTTGCATGAAAAAAAGAAAAAAGAGAGAAAGGTTTATAACACAGGATTTTTCCAATCTTGTTCTCGTATTTCAGGCCAATACCCAATATAGTTGTTTGCTTCTGTATAAGCCTTGATGCCATTGAGCAACAGTACTCCAAATAGCTCAGAGGACATTATCATAACTGGATTACACAATCAAATGAGTCTTGAACTTGTAAACTCCCACTCTTTTAACACAGTAGTTTGACCAGGTATTATTTAACTTTCAAGAACACTGGTTGTTTTTATGTGGATCAGATTTGAGCTATTTTTCCGTTGCATTAGTAATCAACTTGTAAGCAGTGAAATATTCTTCAGGAGTTGCCAAGTGGGCTTTCCTGATGAACAACAGTAAAAGTTCTCAGTGAGACTTTCTTATGTGTCTCATTATGTGGAGTATCAGAGTGAGCGCTTCAGGGTTAATGGCAGAATATATCATTGTGGGCAATTGTATTACTGTAGGGAATAGCCTCAGCAAAGAGATGGTTTTAATTGTACATAAAACAGAGGTGAAGGGAAGTTCACCACGACAGACATTTTCAACAGTTACGTGAAAAAATGAGGTGTCGTGTAAAACAAGTTTACTTTGTTAGTAAATGTGGTTTTGGCTAGGACAGAGGGAAATGCTATTAAAACAAGGCATTGAGGAAAAAGTGTGTGTTACAAGGAGACATTTGTAACAACCCTTTCTATAGAGCTCATTAATTATTCTTTAACTCTGCACACAATATATTGTTTGAGTTGTCTAGTATCAAACCCTTTCATTTCTATGTATTTTGGAAGTTCATATTTGATTTCTAGATGCTTTTATCTTTATGTTATTACACAGTCATGACGTGTGTGAGTTATGTTTTAGACTGCTGAGAGATACCATGATTGTGTGTTGAGACATGGCAGAAATTAATCTTTTTGGTTGCCACGGTTTCATCTGACAGCTCTGACTCCCAATCATTGGGGAGTGGAGGCAATGGCATTTCCACAGTAGAATGAAGATGTTGCCCTGGAATGACCAAAGTTAGGGCTGACGGAAGCCACTGAATAGACCGTGAGCTAGACTGGACACAGCACATAAAAAAAAAAGGAAGGTGACCCTTTCCTTTTACCTTTACAGAAGAGGCCCATAAAGTGTATGTCAGGCACTTAGGGCACTGGAATAGCAGAGACTTTGTGCAGAGAGAACAATTTAGGCTTCACACTTTGCCTCCAGACAAGAAACACATTCATGGGATTGTAGCTGACATCTGTAACTACGAGGTATTCTTGTCTAATTCAGACAACCCTATCTTCGCAGTCCAAAGACTTGGGTTCCATCCCATCTATCAACCTTAGGTGTCTGATTCTAACCCAAGTTCTGGATTTTACTTTTCTAGTATATAATTAAGAAGTTATAATGATTGGCTCACACACTTCACTGGATTATTTCTGTATCCATCACATGGTTGTTGTTTAAAAGATGGTTTAGATCAGGGGCACTTGGGTGGCTCAGTCGGTTAAGTGTCTGACTTGGCTCAGGTCATGATCTCATGGTTCCTGATTTCAAGCCCCGCATCATGTGCTGAGCTCTCAGCACAGAGCCTGGAGCCTGCTTCAGATTCTGTGCCTCCCTTGCTCTCTGCCCCTCCCCGCTCTCTCTCTGTCTCTGTCTCTCTCAAAAATAAATAATAAAAACATTAAAAAAATAAAAGATGGTTAGCACAGAGGTCAGTGATAGAGGTTCTGGAGGAAACCTACTGAGGGCCAAATCCTGAGTGCCATACATAGAAGCCACTCACCCTTTATGTGCATTAAATACAACGGAGATAATGATAAAATCTACCAGCCAACATTGCAAGGAGGGTAAGCGGGATAAACCACTTCACACAGTAGCTGCCTGGAAAATAAATAAACATGGCTCTATAAAAGTTAACTTATTTTTTAATTGAAACTATGATAACATTTAAAATCATTATAGCACTATCAGCATTTTGTGTTATTCTAAGTGACTATCGCATACTTCAACCTTAAAGGTAAAATAATTTCCACTTAAGAAAACTATTTCTATTAATGGAAAAGTTGCAAAATCGTTTCCAAATGCTTACAAGGAGAAGCCTAGATGCTAACATTAGCTGCACTCAATGACCAAAAATTCACTGTAACTTTACAAATGTGCACAATTAGTCTGCATTTATTTTGGAGAAGAAGCTTTGTGCCTACTGAAAGGAATATCTTATGTGGATCTATCGTTTGCAGATGTTTGAGTGTGTATATGTGATATATGAAAGGATAAAGGAGGATTCACAGAGACATAAGAATTAGAGGGTTGATGTAAGTATCTTTATGTGTGTGTGTGTGTGTGTGTGTGTGTGTATCTCTAGGATTCATTTGAAGACAAAGCCCTATATCAAAACTAAAAAAGATGCATGTCTGATATCATTCTGGTAAATATTCCAAGGCAGTATAAATGTTGCTATGCAGATCTTCCTTGACTTACGATGGGTATATGTCTTGATAAACCCAAATTAATTAAGAATAAATTAAAAAATGTATTTCGTGTATCTAACCTGCCAAACATCATGGCTTAGCCTAGCCAAGAAAACATACTCAGAACACCTACATTGGCCTACAATTGGGCAAACAATCTAACACAAAGCCTATTTTACAATAAAGTGTTGACTATCTCATGTAATCTATTGAATGCTGTATTGAAAGTGAAAACAGAATGACAGTGTGGGTACAGAATGGTTGTAAGTTTATTGGTGTTCGCCCTCATGATCCCATGGCTGACTGGGAGCTGTGGCTCACTGCCATGGCCCAGCATCATGAGAGAACATCCTACTATATATCATTAGCCTGGAAAAAGGGAAAAGATCAAAATTCAAATTTCGAAGTAAGGTTTCTATCGAATGCATATAGTTTTCACACCATCATAAACTAAACAAAAAAAAATCATTAAGTTGAACCATCATAAGGTAGAGACGGTCTGTACTTAACCTTGTCAATGCTACCTCTTTGAATGTAGAATGTTCTCAGTCTACCCAAAGCCAGTTCTGAGTGAGGAAAATGTTTCTGTATTAAAAGGGTGGAATTCATAACAAATGGTGCATTCATATGCTTAATAATATTAATAAAATAACTCTCTAGACTGAAATTCTCAGTTGCTCCAAAATATTTTTCTACTGGATGACATTTTGAGAGAATAAGTTTGGAAGAATTTTGGTCCATGCTATGGATTACTATGGATTGAAATGTTTGTCTCAGACTTCTTCTAAGTAAGCGACTCTAACATAGACTGAAAAGGCCACTGAAATGTTGGGTTTTAGTGAATATTTCACATGGCACTCTGATGCCAAAGACTGTGTGATTTTCATCATTATATAGATAATCTCTGGAAAGGATCTGATGAGAGTGAGATGTTACTTCTGAAACATGCTTCCCAGAGTCACAGAATAATGAATGTTTCCGCTTTCAGCAGACATACTTGGTGTCTTCCCTAATACAAATTAGAATGAAAATCAAAGTAAAAGGAATATAGTTAAGGGTACAACAAGGATCCAAAAGAGGAGTATTAGACACTGACATATTTATAAACCACCAATGTATTTACAAAACTCCACTGTATTGATGGCATGCAATGAAATGCAGGGCCTAGGAACTCAGAAGTTAATACTTGGACTGCTTATTGTCTTAAATCTACAAAATCCTGATGACTTCCAAGACTGAATTGCAACATTTGAGCTCTTTCCAATGCTCCCTCATATATGACTGCAAAGAGGAATGGCTTTTCTTGACTGCCTCCAGATTTTTGTTGGCACAGGGATCTCAAAGGAGTTGGCAAATGACCAGATACTTTGAGATACTCATTTCACTGCATTAGCATATTACTCATCAGTTTGGCGTGTTCAATCTAAATGGGATTTTGATGAAATCAAATCTATACCATTACTGAGATTTAGCCATGTGAAGTGTCTTTAATATTGTTGGAGGCATACAGAAATGGATTCAAAACTTTGCTACATACTAGATGCAAGATCTTTTACAAGTTAACAGTTATAGATAAGATGAGCTTTTCAGGAAGAATAACCATCATGAGATGCCTTGCATACTGACTGGCATATAGTGGGATGACACCAATTTTTGTATCTTTCTCTCTGATCAAGAACCAACATTTCTGATATCATGGAAGAAATCTCTTAGTCTCTAGCTATTCACATCTTTTTTGGCAATATATTTGTAAACAACTGAAAAATATAACAAAAAAGAAACCCTGAAAACTAATAATAAAAAAGCAGCTTGAGGATAACAACAAATGTCCCTTGAGCACTGGCTCCACTGAAGATATGTTAAATCATGTGGCCTACAAACTCTTTTACAAAGAAGGATGCTATGAGATATCCATTACAGGCACTGAAGTGTGTTAGAGGCACATGTTGCTTCTGTGAACCAGGTGATTAAGGACTGGTTTTACATGGAACAGCAGGAACAGAATAGGCAGGCAGAATATGTGTTACTACAGTCATACCAATGCTCTATCTGAAGCTATGTGGCAATGGTACAGCTTTCTGGGGTACCAATGCTCACAGAAAATCAGGCTTGCTAAGGAGAAGTTAAGGTAAAAAGACCAAGGGCAAAGCCTTGAGAGGTGACCACAGAGGTTTTCCTAGAGAAGTGCTTCTTGGACATTGACACACTGACACATCAGATCCTTTGGGGGTTATCCATTTCTTTTCAACACATCTGTTGAGTGCATTCTATTTTCTTGATATTATGTAAGGTGTGTTGATACAGTGGCAAATAAGACAAATTCCCATCTCCGTAAAAATATCATAAGACAGATTGACAATAAATAAAAACAAAGTAATTCCATAAGTTACACTGCAGTAAGAACTATCAAAAATAAATACTGAGTACTTTAGGAATATGTAGCAAGAGAATCTACCATGTAACTGACACGTGGTTAGGGGAAAACTCTCTGAGATCTAACATACGAAACTTTAGTTGCCATATTTTAATTTTGTGCTTTGTCCAAGGTGTTGACAGACGACAACAGAACGGGATGTCATACAGGTTCATTGTTAGTGTGAGCCTGCTAACAACAAATTTAGCTACAGCATAGTCTGCCCTGAGAAATGTTCTTCAGAAAATGAGATGGCAAGAGGGTATGATATGATGTGCTTTCTGAATAGCAAGGTAAGAAAGTAAATGATTCTAGTTGTAAGCAGAGGATGTGACAGCCTGAAGACATCTTAGAGGCTATTCTGATCCCCCTGGTTCATCTAAGGGATGAAGAAAACGAGGACCAGAAAGATACATTAATGTTTGTACAGCCAGTAAATTCCAGAGAAGGAATCAGAAACCTGGTCTTTTCATTCCTAATCCAGTGTTAATGAGGGAGAAAGAAACCTTTGCAATGCTCTACCTTAGTCTAAAAATGGCACATCAAAGAGAGCAAAATCTTCTTAGTAATGTGCCAGGGTACATGCTTTCATAATTTCATTCTTGTCATGACATTTGGTCCTAACAACACCTGAGGCAAGGACAGCAAGTGACTGAAGATCAAGGACTCCACAAGCAATTTTACTTGGTGTCAAAATCTGACCCAATGAATTCTGGAGCACATTCACCTTTGGGAAATCTTTCTACTTTGTTTTAAATTGACTTGAAAAACCACAAAGGTGTATATATGCATATGACAGAGTGTAAGGCCTATGTGTGTGCGTGTGTGTGTACATGTGTGTTACATGATATGAACATCTAGGATATGATGAATATTTTTTTCCTTTCTTGGTAGAACATTATAAAGGCAGGAGTTTTACCTGTTTTGCTAATGTATTCTCAATGCCTAGAACACTGCTTGGCACATAGTAGCTACTCAATAAATGCTTCCTCAATGAATGAAAGAATATGTGTACAGTTGTATATATGTGGGTATATCTGTTCATATGTGAATGTTTTGGTGTGGACATTTATACTATACATGTGTCATGCACATGTGACAACCCCATAATATCTGTGGGAACAGGAGGATTCGTGAAGAGGAGTGACTCACAGATACCAACAAGCACCTTAAGGTCACAGTTTAAATATATTCTCAAGATGAGAGGCATTCTCTTACTGAGTCCAAATGGAAGTTGCAGCTTTGCTTGAGTATACTTTTTTTTTTTTTTAGATTTCTTTTGAAATTTGGCAGGATTGAAGCAGTTACTGTTATGCAAATCGAAATAGTAAAGTCTGACCAAGATCCTTGCCACCCTGACCATATGATAATTTTTCTATATTTTATTCCCCTGCATTTAATTACAAAATGTTTCATTTTCACAAAGAAAGTAAAGCAGATAATGCAGGCAGGCATAATGAGTTGGACATAAATATGTTCTAATTGCACAATCTACCATATATATGTAAAAGAAATACATAAGATTTCAGTCAAGTTTGGTTTTAGAGAACAAACCGTTTTCAAGCTCAATGCACCATGGATTTCCTTGGTCTGGATCTCCTGGAAAATATTATTAATACCAAGACCTTTAATAGACATGGATGAAATTTAAGTTTAAAAATTTGAGCAGAATATCGGTTATGACTGAATTTTACTCCAAGTTACATATTTCAGTGAAGGAAGTTAATCTCTTGACCCAAAATTAAACTCTCAGGAAATCCAGAGCAGAGCACTGGTTGGTTAAGTTGGATAGAATGTTTAGCCATCAAAACCATATTAGGTTTCAGGCATCATACGAAGTCAAAGCAGGTGTTCAGCATTACTCATTTGTTTGACTTTTTGGCTTCACTACAGCAGTGCACCAGGAAGCTGCACTCATTGAGGCAAAAACCAACCTTATATATCTACACTTTTTGGTCAACTTTAGTAACCCCTCAAGCTTTCTTGAATGTGTAGGCTTCCCTTTCCCTTCTTGCTCATGCAATGTTCCTATCATTTTCTGATATCGTATGTTTTAAGTGACTTCTTTGCTTCACATTCATTTATCTAAACTGCTTGCTCTTTCATCTCATGCTGGTCACATTGGCTACATTAAGAACTTCTCTAGGCTTCAATTTACCTAGCTGTAAAATGGACAAAATAATAACTGACCTCATCAGGTGATTGTGAAAACTAATAGTTTCTCTGTAAAAATTTTAGCATGGTGCCTGGTACATGATGGGCACTAAACATTAGTGATCACTTTTAATTTAACTTAAATAAATTACATACATGTTACATATTAAGTATTACAATCATTATTATCTTGTCTCTAATCTCCAGGATGGAAGATTGTTAAGGAGGAGAGTGGGAGGCATTCCAACTAGCTATGTTTGGTGTCCATGAGTATAGTTTATAATTCCACTGAGATTCAATTCACTTAAAGAACACAGCAAGGTATGGTGGAAAGAATGTAGACTAGGGAATTTTTCCTGGCTCTGTAATTGTTAATTCTACAGCCCTCGGCAAGTTATCTTAACTTTCTAAGGCTGTTTCCTCAATCAAAAAGGGGAGCAGAGAGCCAAGAGAGAGGAAATAGAGTGTTATTTGCCACAATGCTGGTTGGGATCAGAAGTGAGATCAGAATTCAGGTTTTCTGAATTCCAGGTCAGGTCTCCTGCTTTTGCAGCTGACTGGCTGCTGGCTCCAACTGAAGCACTTCACTCATTAGCTCATGCTACAGTGATTATTAATGACGATATACCAAGGGCTGTGTTAGACATCTGAGATACAACAGTGTACAAAAAGAGGCAGCATCTTAGCCCCCATGAAGCCTTCTCTAGCAGGGAGAAATGATTTGGAGTGTGGTTCCCATGCTGGATTTAGAGAACCGTGAATGAGCTCAAAAGCCACAGATCAGGATCTGTTTGTCTGCCTTTGACCTGTTCACAGAAGGAACAAAGGATGCTTTATATCTATCAGGTAGAAGCATACTACACATGCCTCTCACTTTTGGGTGTTTTGCTTTGAGTTTTGCTGGTTTCCATGGCAACTGTCAAACAGGTTTTATGGAAAAGGAAATCTCTCCTGAACTGTTCTAGCTTGGAGGTGATTAGACCTCTTTAAGAGCCAATGTCCTTTGCTGACTTCAGTGTCACATTATCACTTTTAAATCCCAATTTTATGGATAGTTTCTTGACTTCTGTATCTTTTCTCCTTTTTTTTTTTTCCTTTCTCTGTCTCTTTTTTGCCATATTCCTGGTTTAACCTTCTCCCTTTATCTTTTACTTGTACATAGGGCGTGGCACTTTTCTAGACATGATTCATTTCATGACAAATTTCCCCAGAATTCTATCTCCCATGAACTTGATAAGCAACACAGAGCAGGCAGCCCTGGTAGATACTTCTACAGGGAGAGCCCAGCCTTTGAATAGAAACTCAGGCTGTATGGAGAGAAGTGGCCCACTGAGGCATAACATTAGGGTTGGTAAGGACGGACTTTCTCTTGACAACTACTTTCTCATGTATATTTCTATATTTTGACTCCTTATTGGCTACGAGATTTTGGTATTATTTGCTTTTTCCCTGCCTATGAAATTAGCAATCTGAATATATGCTATCCATGATGCAATCCAACTTGAAAATATTAGGGTCTATGGATCAAATGGTTATATATGTGAAGAGGAATTTGGGTCTGATAAGCATATTAGAACAAACTACCAAAATAAAAGTAATCTTTTAAAGATTAAAAAAAATAACACAACAACTCTTCGGTCACTAGCATTTTAACAAAGTTATTTAACCAGGGTTTGGCTATATTTAGTATAAAGCTAAATGTATCAAAATTTTATTTAATCTATATACATAAGGAATGCTCATAGAAAAAAACAATTTCCAAAAATTCTCTATCACTAAATAGTGGGTAAAATGAAAATTTCACAGTGAAGAATAAAATTACTTAATTTATCTGTTAATTCATTCATTCACCTCAAAAGTTGACCGAGTGCCTACTATGTGTCAAGTATTACACAATGTGCTGAGGGTACAAAAATAAATGTCAGCTCTTGCTTTCAAGTGGGGCAAAGTAACTAAAATAAAATGGATATAATATATAACATAAGACATTGATTGGTACCAAGTAACAAAGAAGGCAAATATGTTTTTAAGGTAGGGATTGTAGTAGCATTAGATGTCATTTGCCAGATAGCATTCTAAACGCTGTAAACACATTAACCCTTTAATCCTCCAAACATTCTAGGGAAGTAGATACTATTATTATCCTCATTATAAAAGAGGGAGAAAACTGACAAATTGAGTCATCTGTTCAAGGTGACACGGAAAGGAAATGGCATAGCCAGAATTCAGATTCAGTGTGTCTGGACTCTGGAGCCTAGGAGCTTATCACTTAATCCTACAGTTCTTAGAATTGTGTTAAGGTGGGGCCCTTGAAATAGCAGGGTAGAAAAGACAGCCTATAGGACTGAAGGAACAAGTGTAATATGAAGTAAGAGCTGCATTACCCATTATCAGGTTTCTGCATAAAGAGATGCCCTATTGGTTGTTGCCGCTGTAAATCATTTCTAGCTGCTAGTCAATCAGGCCACAGATTTAGATTGGCCAAAATGAAGTGAAAGACAAGAGGGAGGTTGGCAAGTTGGTCTGATACTGTAATCACTCCTAATGTTGCTTTCATTTTTAAAATAAATATTCTATTATGGCCAATCAGTGTGTCTGCCAACTTCTTTTCTTCTAAAATATTTAGATGTTTCTGGTGTTTTCATAGAGCTAAAGTAAGAGGTGGAAAAATCTTTTTTGAATAGCTCTCCTACTCTTTTCATCTTAGTTTCTTTGTTTAAATCTTCATTTCATTGCCAGTTCAAAACAATAACCCCCTCCTTTATTGTCTAGTACTGTCCATCTAACTTGTTCATTTACCAAGAGACAGAGACAATATTACTGGGAAATATCTGTTTGGGAATAATTAATTGGAAATTGAGAGCATGTGTATTTTCCAATTCAGTAAAGTCACTGGAGTGGAAAGGGGATAGGTTGTTTCTGCTTCTCACAGTCTATTCTTATCCCTTTCCTGTTTGGGGAGAGATTTTCTAAAAATTGGATTCATAGCTCTGCAGCTTTAGTATTTCTTGGAGAAGAACCAAAACAAGGATGGTCCATTACAAAAAAAAAAATAAAAAGAACATGCAATGAAAGATATTTAGACATGTATAAAAACTTAAAAATAAACATGAAAAGTTAATAAATTTTTTAATGTTTATTTATTTCTGAGGGAGACAGAGAGCAGGAGCAGGAGAGGTACAGAGTCAGTACTCAATAAATGATGCTATTACCCATTGTAGTGAAGGTCTTCTAAAAAGATTTATTTATTTTTTAATGTTTATTTATTTTTGAAGGAGAGAGAGACAGAGTGTAAGTGGCGGAGGGGCAGAGAGGGAGACACAGAATCTGAAGCAGGCTCCAGGATCTGGGCTGTCAGCACAGAGCCCGACATGGGGTTCAAACTCATGAACTGTGAGATCATGACCCGAGCCCAAGTCTGACACCCAACAAACTGAGCCACCCACACACCCCTACCTGGAAGATTAACAAATAACATATTCTTTCATATCAGTGTGGTCCCAAAAAAGCAGCGAGGACTGCATACACATCTCAGAAAATTGATCTGGAAGAGGAAAAGAGAGGGGCAGGGAAGAACTCCGTTTTACCAGTTTTGCTACAGCCATTGCCTCTGTGGTAGGCAGCCTTCAAGATGGTCTCCAGTGAGGCTGATGTTCTGGTATTCACATCATTGTACCAGAGTTGGTGTGTTTTACTAATAGCATGGGACAGAAGTCATGGAATGTCACTTTGCTCTAGATTAGAACAGTTACTGCAACTTCTGCTTTGAGCTCTTCTTCACCCACTGCCCACCCACTCTGAACAGGGAAAGGCATGTAAAAGCCCACATGGAAAGTGACTGAGTTCTCCTGTAAACAACCACCTTGAATGATCATGGAGGCAAATCCTCCAGATTTATCAAACCTCAGATGACTTCAGCCTCTTTGGTCACCTTAATTGTAGCCTTGTGAGAGACTTTGAGCTAGAACCACCAGCTAAACCACTCCTAGAATTCTAACCCACAGAAACTGAGATAATAAATGTCTTTTGGCAGGGGGGGCACCTGGGTGGCACAGTTGGTTAAGTATCTGACTCTTGATTTCAGCTCAGGTTTTGGTTCATGAGATTGAGCCTCACATCGGGCTCTGTGCTAACAGCACAAAGTCTTCTTGGGATTCTCCCCCCCTCTCTCTTTGCCTCTTGCACTCTCTCAAAAATAAATAAATTAAAAAAATACATTTTTTTAAGCTTATATGTTTAGGGAAATTTATTATGCAGCAAAACATAACCAGAACAGTCCTACTGGTTCTGTAGTCATGGTGAACCTTTCCATAACTGGTGGCTTTTTTGAGCAGGAACATTCCTACTGCTGTAGGCACAGCACTCTCTGACATACCTTCACACTAAGTAAGGCACACTCCATGCTGCCATCAAATGCAAAGGATAGTAATAATGGATTTCAAGGAGGTTCATCTCCCAAGGCCAAAACTATACTCTCTAAATTTCTCAATTTTCAGAAAAGAGGAGACAAGATCCTGTCAAGCATTGGGTTCCGGTCTGGATTTGACTTTAGCTTCTTGTCACTGTTTCAAAGACATCTTACATTCTTGGATATTCTTGACGTTTGAATCATGTGTCAAGATGTTGTTGATTCTAGTGATGGCAACGTTTCATCTCATATGCATAGCAGATTGTTCAAACATGCCGAGGCTGTGGTGTTCCTTTCCATTCTGCTGTTCCCAATTTTATTGTCACTTCAGAAATAAACTACAACATATAAAGGAGCACTGAGAAGGCGGCTTTAAGAGCCCTGGGGTAGAGCTAAAAGCAGCTCCCTTGATTTTATGTTTGAGCCATCTGGTGCTTACATCAGCTACCACTTGTTTTCAAATATATATTATTTGCGACTTTGTAGAGCTGAATAACATGAGCCCCTTTGGTACAGCAAATATTGTCAACGTACAGCGATTTAAATAAAAGAAGAAGCTAGTCATTTCATATGAGTCTGTGTGGAGAGAGGTTGATAGTTTCTCTGTACAGAGAACAGAAGAGTTCTTCAACTAAGAAATATGTCTAAAACTTTATCCTCCTGGACACCAGACAAATTAACTAAACCTTTTCAGAGAAACCATCTGTGTCTAGAGCAAAGGCCAGTTATTATTGAGTACTTACTATATCACAAACATTGTGCTAAACACCTCAAATGCTTTATCTAATTTGAGCATTTGAAATGCTCTATCTAATCACAAATAAATTAGACAATGCTGCAGTAATAATCAACCTTAAAATCTTAAGGAATTAGCATGAGAAATACTTACTTATTGCCTTGCTACATACATATCTATATATCCCTCAGAGATTAGGTTGATCATCTTGCTATTGTAGCATTTGGAAAAAGCAAAAGTTCAATTTGGGAAGGAAAGAGGCACAGTGTCATTCATTGTTTCTTCTACATGCTGGCACCACATATCAAGACTGCTCAAAATCTTACTGGTTGAAATAAGCCATATGATCTTGCCTAAAATCTTCCTATAAACCTAGAAGGAAAGAAGAACCAGATCTAGGCTATCTTACTAGAAGCCTCTAAAATACCTTCTTTTTACATGTTCAGAAACAGTGATTCAGAGAGGTAAGGTGATCTTTCAAGGCCATTTAGCTGATACCTGATTTTTCAAGGCCAGATACCTGATTTGTATATTTACATCCAGGTCTGTTAAAACTCAAAGCCCATGCTCTTGAGCGCTACATGTGGAGAAGAGAATCCCTGGCCTATAGTGGCACTGATCAGAAGGAGGTGGAGGGTCAAATGGTATCTGTTCTGTCTGCACAACATTCTTCCATGGAGTATTTCAAATATTTATTCTGTATGCCCTAAGTGAATGAGGGCAGGGACCATGTCAGTGTTTGATGACCACTGAATGCTCAAGATCTAGTATAGCTCCAAGCACGTAGCAAGTGTTCAGTAAATTTTGGTTGAAATCTTTTGAATGGATGCCTAACTTGTGACACAGGTCATATAGGACTATGTAAACCAGGATACAGAGAGCACACTTGGTGCTACTTTGAACTACACTTCCTTCCTCATTTATACAGTAAAATGGTAAACTCAAACTATATTATATCTTGTATGCTCCTCCATTAATGTAGCAGTATTGTGGGATAATCATTTCTACTCTCTAAGGCCAAATGGAAGAGTAGTCAGTTAGTCTTTAATGTTTTTTTTTTTTTTTTTTTTTTTTTTTTGCTTCCATCCTTTGCTACCCATGTGCGTTGTCTGGAGTTACCAAGTTTGGCACATGCTCACTTTTCCACCTATGATTATTTTTATTCTCATTCTTATTGCCATATTACCTTCCCAGCCCTTCAAAAACTTTTTTCCCTAATGTTTATCTATAAATGTCATAACATTTAAAAATTAAAACTGTCTACACTTTGCTATGCTCTGTCCGTAAGAGCTCCTTCCTCTCCCAGGAACTGGAGTTGCTATTTCCTAGAAGCACCACTGCTTTAAGAGAACTTTCCAGACTCTAATTCACCCTTGCTCTTGTCAGGATCCTGAAACTGACTTTTTTCTACTGACTCAATTTCCCTGTCTACTGCTGTGGACATGACTTTTTTGAATCCAGCCCTTCATGCAGGAACATTGTGATTCCAGATATGGGACATGAACACTAGCATCTAAGGCTGAGGCACTTGGCTCACATTTTTACTCCTTTTTGTTTAGTACTCTGTATACTTGGTCCGCCTCTGTTCTAGTTCCTTAGACTAGACTAGCTTATGCCATCCAAATCACTTAGTAGGAGAAATTGGACCATACTTTTCTATGGTATAGGAAAATCTACTTGGAGTATTAAGTGCAACAATCAGCTTGTAGGAAAGAATTGAGGTAATTTTATTCCCTTTCTAGAATCCTGAAATGTACCACCAAGGAAAGCTATGAAATCTGCTTTACCTCTGTGTTTACTATTTTAGGTTTATAATACATCTCTCTGAGTATAACTTAGAAGACCTACATCATGAGTATTATGTTGTCACAGAGACCAGCATTATAAAAGGAATTTACTATACCATAGTGTGCTACTCTACATTTTATGCCCTTAAGAAGAATTTTTATAGATATTGTTTATAAGTACTTAATTAAATGATATTGCATACTCCATCAGGATTGCCAATGGGACTTTTCCTACCTCAACATAAAAGTGCAAGCAGTACTCTTTAATAATTTGTAACATTATTCTTTCACAGTGATCCTTACTTCTTCAAAAATCTAAACATTAAAAGTTTCTGAGAATAGATCATATTCCATTACAGACGATCATGAAGGAAAAAAATAATCATGATTTACTGAAGAAATTTCAATCATATTTTGGTTACTTCAAATAAATAATGAAAAAGAGACACTGAGAAATACATTCATTGTCTGATGGGCCACTTATATGATTGAGTATTTTCAAGACATATTCAAACAGCCATACACAGATGTACACACACAGAGATGTTTATAACATGTACACAAAGAATATATTCAGGTATACTCAGTATGATACACAAACGAAAGACTAAAAAGCCAGAGACCTGAGGTCTTGTCCTTTCCTGAATTTATTCATGTTTAAGATCTTAGGCAAATACTTAACTTTATTTAGCCAGCAATAGAATAAAATTTTTAAATCAGAGCAAAGAATATATATGTTAGTTTCCCTTCTGCCACATGTGGTAGACATTGCTTATTGATTTGGGCATTCATTTCTGCAGGTCAGGGTGGCAGTCTCAAAACTCTTTTCAGTACTAGGCTCCAGGCAACACCTTCGACTGATTTGATTTTACACCTGATAAAAAGTCCATTGGTCATCTCAGGCAGATGACTGTAAATGTTTTTTTCTGTAAGATCATGAAAAAAATATATACCTTCTTTCATACTGAAAGAATTTGGAGCCTGAAAATAACTCGTTCATATTCATGTGCATAATAGCAAAACAAGTGCTAAAAGTATGAAAACTTGTATATCTTTAATCACAGATACTCTTTCTTCTTCTTCTTTTAGAATACACTGCATATAAATAGGCAAAAATGCATTTTACTTTGCAGCATATTCTCAGGAGAATTCAGCAATGGAAACTCCCCCAATTTCTTGACAACACAGAAAATTGGCATTGTCAAAAAAAGATGTTTCTTTGCATTTGACTTAAATATAGGGACATACACTAATATTTCTATTCTCAACTTTTTGCAACATAGATTTTATGTTCCATATCCTTCCACAAAAGAATTGAGTCAGCTTGTAAAAATTACATATACTTATGATGCAATTTCTTGCTTTTCTTTTTTCCCTATTATTTAAAATTCTACTGAGTATATACTTTCTAGAAATAAGATTATATTTAGAACTACACTCCTTCCAAATGGGTATGTTTCTTAACAGCATATACCATAGTATCTATATTTTATACTTACCCTCTTTTTGAGTGACCAGTCTTATTTCCAAATTTCCCTATATCTTTAAATAATGAGATTATTTCAAGCATTTCAAAATGAGTAATTAATTGCCCAGCCTGAAATCTGCCTGGTATCAAAGTATTAATGCCTGAATTAATTTTCAACTTATAACTGTTTTCATTTACACCTACTTCCTCGGTAGTTATTTAAGGCAATTTCATCTTCCCTGTCTGTGGCTTATATGTTAATGTATTTCATTTTAATGAACACTCTTTAAGCTGTAGAAGTAGGCCAGACGCTATCAGAATGTGTCATAAGTGAAGAAATCTGACTCAAAGATAAAACTTTCAGATGAAAATGTTTAAAAGAAAAGGTACAATGGAGATATTTTTAAGTCAGAGATGAGACATAAGTCATCTGAAATATATTGCTATAACAGGTTCTATCCTTCTCTAGGAATTGAACAGAGATGAACATATCTCTTTGTGCATAGGTTTTAAAATTTTTACCCAAGACTCGTCGTACACACAAGCTAATGTCGAAAAAGTTTGATAGCTGATAGTTTTCAAAATTACTTGTTATTTCACTGAACTCTAATTTGAGTATGTAGATATAGCTCAAGGTTTTTATACTATTAGCATACTCCTAATAATTACATTTAATTTGGTACAAAATTATTGTCCTTGTTTAGCATATTTTCTTTTGTTAGCATCAAATATCTTCATCACAGGACATTTTAAAAGTAAGATTTAATAGTAAATTAGGCTTGCAAAAAAGGATTTTAATGCAATAACTCAAGTCAGCCTCATAAATGAGGATTCATTGCTTTAATTAATACTGTGGAGAATTAATAAAAAATAATTTTGTTGTTTAGCTTTCATCTTTATGCCTTTCAGACACATTAGATGCTAGAGTAGGCAAATAAAAAATGGTTTATCATTATATAAATAACTTTACTTAACTTTTTAGCTCTAAAATATTTCTGTTTTAGAATACTAACTTTTTTCTATTATTGAAAATCTGGGCATTAATCAAGTATAAATGAGACAGGTGTCAATCATGTGTTAATTGGAGATCATATTATTTGGCTAATTAGACAATATTATGTTGCTAATTAGAGACAATATTGTTAAAGAATGGAATACTAATATAAAATGAAACAACTGTATTATTCTCTTAGTACTACAGTTAGTTAGCAGAGACCACTTAATTATCCGTGAGGCAGTGACCTGTTCAGTCTGGGGAGGTGCTCTTTAGTTTTCAAGATAGACAATTCCTGTGTCAAGGAAGAATGAATCACTTAATTGTTCAAAAGGTGAAGAGTTTGTAGCCAGAAAAATCACTGTTATTTGGAGTTTCTCACCCTCCTGTATCCTATTATTGTTCTCAAGTTCCAAGAAGTACAACATAGTGTTTTAAATCTCTATTCTGGAATGGGACTCCTTCACAGACACCATTATCCTCCTTTTCCTGGTAAAAGTGGACAATCTAGAGGAAAAAACTTGCAGCTGAATTTATCATTTCTCTTAATGAGAAAATATATTTTGAGCACTGAATTCCTGGATTCTTTTTTCTTTGGATTTCACCAAGTAGGTTGCCAGAATCAAAGATGTCCTGCATGTAGAGCCTGCTAGGAGGTTGGAATAAGAAAAGTTCAGGCATTTACAGGGCACACTTTGGAGCACCAAATTCCCAGGAATTTAAGATCTTTTTAGTGTCTCTGGTAACACCAAGAAGTTACCCCCGAAAGTTCTCAGCAGTTTTACTTTACTATTCCTTCTGAAAGTGTCCTCTTTTGAAGGAATCAATTTTTCCTCCAATAGATAAGGAATAGCCACATGGAATTCAACTTGAGACAAAGAGTGACTAGCCTTTTGCACAACAGATTGAAAAGCCTTAGTTGAATATTGATGCTCTGCATCCCTCTCACTCTCAAATTACAAATTGCATTTTCTTTATATCATGCCCCAGCTTAAATAGTAACCATTCTCAAATATCTCTAAGCAAATATGTATTTCTTGCAAAGCAACTCTGATGGGTTGGTAGTGGATGTTTGTAGGCTGCAGTTGGTTAAATAGCAAAGATGGCCAAGGTTGATTAGCAATGTCTGCCAGAGGAGAAGGGTGGGAGAAGAAGATGCCCACATGCTATGTTATGCTTCCTGTCTTAGAGAGAGAGAATTTCCTTTCTGAATCTTGGTTCATGATGATATAACTTGCTACATAAGAATAGACATTCTTAGAATGTTTACTTGTTGCAAAAAACATAAAGGTAAAGGTGACATATATTTATCCTCTGCTCACAGGGAAGAAGAAAATTAATCTGTTACTCTAGTGACCAGGAGTGAGAATTTGACAAGAGTACCACTGAATATGCACAGAGTATAGGAAAAGTTAGTCTCAATGTTTGAAGTTTAATATGTGGCCAAATTCTATTCCTTTCATAAGTAACTTATGAAAATGAAGTCAACAAAGATCCATTAAAGGAAAACAAATACAGTAAAACCTTGGTTTGTGCGCATAATTTGTTCCAGAAACACCTCGGTAATCCAAAGCACTTGTCGGTCAAAGCAAACTTCAAGAACCATGGCTCAGTTGTGGTCATGTGACGTTAGGCATCATGTACTAGTTGTATTACAAGACACTGCTCATTTACCAAGTTAAAATTTATTAGAAATATTTGCTCATCTTGCAGAACACTCGCAGAACAAGTTACTCGCAATCCAAGGTTTTATTGTATTCTCTAGTAAGACTATATGCACTCTATCTCTGAATGCGTGGAAATCATTTCTGGTGCTCCTTTCTTGCTCTCTGTAACCCTAAGAGTTGAGGATATCTTTAAATGTCCTTTACCTTAACGGGGCTATCAGTAATACGTAGGCTTGAGGAAGCTATTTTCTATGATGCTATATAATTCAAGAAAATATAAATATAGATAATCTACTTGTTATGACTAGATCATAAAAGATGATACAAAGTTCTGAACTTGACATACTTAAAGGATATTATTTAATGTACTATAAGATGTCACTTATTAGACCTCTTCTCTTTAAATGAAAATAAAGTAGTTTTAGATGAGTTATGAAAGCCCAGATTCATCAAACTTTAATGCATAATAGTAGTCTCTATATTGCATTAAAACCTGGGGTTTCCATGCTGGACTTTTTTTGAAACATAGAATTCATATTTTTGGGTAATATGTCTGAAAATTTTTCTGCCTTATATGTCTGAGACAATCTGCTCATTGCCCACTGAAAAGATTGACCAGATAGAAAGTAGGAAGTGTTTGCTGAAGAAAGAGGCCCACACAGCTCTGTTAGTTAAGAGGAGAGAATTTCTCGACTCTCTGAAGAATTAATATGATGTTGCCATAATGTCAAATTGAATGTTATGGTTTCTTTAGTAATTCCAGAAGCATTTACTCTGATAATGTATGAATCCTGGTGCACTGGTGCACACGTTATCTTGTATATACACAAAATTCTGAGAAAAATCATTAATGTTCAACAATTTATTATTCTGTCCTCTCAGTGACAATGTTTTAAAATGAAGTTTTATCAATTTCCTAATTATACACAAAAGCAAATAAATTCAAACTCACACTCATAAAACCACACTCGGGAAATGAAACACAAAGAAAAGAAAGAGAGAGAGTTAAAAATAAACATGGACGGGAGGGATATATTCTGTTTTGAAGGTAGACATAAATGTTCAATTAACCTATTTCTCATGTCCTTTTTTATGACTACATATGGTGACAAATCTTCCTAATAAGAAGTGGTAAAAACAACAGATGTGTAAAATAGCAAAATAAAAACACCTCAACAGATGTATAATTTTTATTTTGCATGAAATGAATAGGATGTGGAAAGTACATTTTGCAAAGCATAAAAAGCCCTTCATTTAGGAAAGCTATGAGTTAGAATGGTTTTAGAAACATTCTATGGATTGATTTGAAGAATTCAGGAAAGACCATGCCCAGGGCAGACACCTAAATGCTGTGAAGCCTGATTGTAGTTAAAAAATTAGTTCTTTAAGGTACATATAGTTCACCTCCCACATTTGTTTTCAAAAAGCACAAATACCTTTGGGAGTGAAGTCTGAGAAACAATCACTTTGAGGACTGGAAAGAGAGAAAAAGAAAAAAAAAAGAAAAGGAAAGGAAAGGAAAGGAAAGGAAAGGAAAGGAAAAAAGAAAGGAAGGAAAAAAGAAAGGAAGGAAAAAGAAAGAAAAATAGAGAAAGAAAGAAAGAAAGAAGAAAGCTGGAGAAATCATGAAGAGAAGGGAAGCTAACAGAATCTTAAATACGGAGTTGTGTAAGGGCTTGGAATTGCTGATTATTAAGTATGGTGAAAACGGGGAAATTTGGCTCTGTTCCAGACAAAAATTAGCTGGAGGTAGTATGGGAGGGAGGAGTGTCAAGTTCAAAAAACTTTGGAAGTTACATCAAATACTTGGAGGACATCAATCAAAATGAGGAAGAAAGAAAATATTGATAAGATATTTCTAGTCTTTCTAACTGTTGAATTCCATTAAACAAATTAAGTTGCTCATTAATAAGTCAAAGTCTTTATTTTGACATACATTTTTAAAACTTTTCAATTTGAAATAAATTTAGATTTACACAGAAGTTGCAAAGGCAGCGCAGAGAGCCCACATATACCTCTCACCCAGCTCCACCATAAGATAATAATTACCAATAATCACTATAATTATTAATACTAAGAAATGAACATTCATACAATATCATCAAACTATAATCTTTATTCAAATTTTCCAAGTTTTTCCTTTAATGTTCTTTTTCTATACCAAGATCCAATTCAGGGTAGGTACCATGTTGTATTTAGTTTCCCTGCCTCTTTGATCTTCTCCAGCTTGTAATATTCCTTCAGTGTCTTTCATTACGTTGACACTTTGAAGAGTACTGGTTGAAATTCTGCAGAATATCCTTCGATTTGGATTTCTCTGATGTTTTCTCATGATCAGAATAAACATATATTTTGGGAAAAATACCACAGAGCTTATGTACCTTTCTCCTCCTATCACATCAGGGGTTCATTATATCGATGTGTGTTATTACTGGTGATATTAACCTTAATCGCTTAGTTACAACAGTTTCTGTCATGCTTCTCCACTGTAAAGTTATTATTTTTCCTTTTACATACTCTTATCATTAGCAGGGAGTCACCAAATCCAGTCCATATTGAAGGGGAAGAGGAATTAAATTCCACCTCTAGAGGGTGGAGTATCAAAGAATATGTGGAATATGTTCAGATCACCACTGTAATTAACACATATTTTGGAGGTGTCTGGGGAGCTCAGTTGGTTAGGCGTCTGACTTCGTCTCAGGTCATGCTCTCATGGTTTGTGAGTTTGGGCCCCATGTCAGGCTCTGTGCTAACAGCTCAGAGCCTGGAGCCTGCTTCGGATTCTGTGTCTCTCTCTCTCTCTGCCCCTCCTTGCTCGTGCTCTGTCTCTTTCTCTCTCAGAAATGAATAAACATTAGAAAAATTAAAAAAATAAATATTTGGGGGCAGATACTTTGAAGATATAAAAATATCCCATTTCTATTTAAAAGTATTCCACTTATTTTAATATACATCAAATCTTATCTGCAGTAATTATTACTATGGTGTTCTGATGGTGGCTTTCGGTTTCCCTCATTCTCACATTTAATAATTGGAATTTTGTAAGGAAGGATTGTCTTCCCTCTTTGTCTATGTATTAACAATTGTTTATAGCAGTATGGACTGATGGATATTTATTCTTTCTTTGAATTGTAGTCCAATACTATCAATAGTTATTTTGTAGCTCAAATTATTCCAGTTCTGGTAATTTGGAGCTCTTGTGAGTAGTTCCTGTGTCTTTTTGGCATGCCCTTCATCTTTTTTTGCCCCCACACTTCCTTACATATTGGCACCATAAATGTTCTATGCTTCTCTTGTATTTTCCCTGCCCAGCCCTAGAATCAGCCATTTCTCCAAGGATACCTGGTTTCTTTTATTGGACAATGGTATTAGGAACTAAGATCCGGGTGCTAGAACTGCTCATTGCCACTGGAGTTTCAGTGTTTCTAGGCTTCTCAGGAGTCCACATTAGAGAATGTGTGTATGTATATTAACTCATATATACACACATTTAATTTTATTTCTGTATCTATCTATATATACATTAAAATCACATGAGTTCATATTGATATTCTCAACAATCAAGCACCACATGGTTAATTCTTGCATTTTGCCTTTGCTTATTTGTAATTTCTTTCTTAGGCAATGGGAAAGTTGACTTTTATTGTCTATAATATATCTACTTATTTGCCAATCCCAGTACACATGCAATATTAGTTTCAAAACTGCTAACCCCTAATCTTATGAGAAATGAATTTACCAGCCAGAGTACAGTTCATTTTCATCTTTAGCCTTACAGTATCAAATCAAAAGACAAATTTACAAAGTTCCTTAAATCAGCTCCTTTCTTCCTCACTCATTTTGGTGTGGTTAGGTGATTCACTTGTTACAGTTACATTCATTTGTCACAGTCTGAATTCCATCTTGGATTTCCCTGACATCTGGTTTGATTTTTAAAAATTTGCATACAAGTTTGCTTTTTATTGTGTACATTTCTGTATTTTGATAAAGACATAGAGCTGTGTATCCATTACCACAGCACCACATCATCCCAAAATTTCTGAGCAAAGTATTTTGACACAAATGAACCAAACAATAACAGTAATAACAGCACTTTATACTATTAACTAAATTCCTAAAATATGTATGTGAAGTACCTGGAAGGTTGGGTTGTGATTGGCTCCAGACAGATACCACCAGTTTCACAGAACTTAATACTGAGAAATACACTATCAAGTACACACTTTCCCACACCATCATCTATTAAATCACCAAATATTTCGGATTACCATTCTGGCAAAAAAAAAAAAAAATCTTCAGGGATTCCAAATGCTGTGTATACTTCTCAATCCACAAAAGACTGCCGAGATCTCAGCTTGGAACTGCTTTCCAACCTTCTATTCTACCATTTTGCTGTCTGCCTTTTATATCCTAAGACTTTTTCAAAGTATTGTGTGAAGGCCAGCTGTACCACCTTCACTTCAAGCTCAAGCGTCCACGGTTATCACCTACACAGGTATTGCCTTACTCCCGAAGAGGCAGTGGGCGTGGTGGGGGTGGTGGGAGTAATGATGATGATAATAACTATATTTAGAAGTTATAACGAACTCTTATATGTACTTTTCTAAAGAACTTCTACATGCACTTTTCTAAAGAGTTTTCATAGGCAGCTTACAATGATCCTGAGAGCTTTAAAGGCACCCACTATTACAATATCTACTTAAAGATGAGATTAAAGATTAAAGTAGATTAAAGAGTCTACTTAAATTGAATCTCAGAGATTATCTCCAGGTTCTAACGTTAAAAAATAGCTGGCCTAGGACTTGAACCCACATCTTCTTTTTCATATTTCTTACCCTCCCCATTATCTATGTTGAAACCTTTCAGTGCTATCAGCGGAGAGAAGAAATAAAATAAATATTCATTACATATGGTATTAATGATTTTATACCTGTGAATAATTTTCCATCTTATCCAATCTAATGGCCTTCTTTCAATGCCGTAAGGTAAATACTACCAAATGGAGACACTCGTATTCTAAGAATAACTTTCCCAAAGTCACCTCTAGATTTCAATCTCAAATTGCTTGAGCACAAATTCCATCTTTCCATAGGATCACACTAGATCTTGTTAGAGTGATTATAAATACCCTTAGCTCTCAAACCCAGTGTTTCGTGTCTCATGAAGGTAACCGTTTTGGGTTTCATGAAGGACTGGCCAAGATTCAGTGTATAAGCCAGTATATAAGAAAGGATTTAATACTATATAAAAGGGTGAGCTTGATATCCATTCTCTTCTCTGAAGTAGGAAAGATTCTTCTGATTTTAGTCTCCTGGATCTCTGAAGTCTGGACCTAAGCCTTAAGAAAGAGTGAAGCTTTTGCTAGCTAGCTAGAACTGGGTTTGAATCAGGGCCCACTTTGCACTAGCCGTATGGAATTGGAAAAGGTATTTAATGTCTCTGACACTCAATTTTATGTTCTGTAAAATTGGGAACTATGTCATAACGTTGCAGAAAGGATTAAATAATATGCTGTACATAAAATCCTTAGCACCTTGGCTATAGGTATGAGATCAAATCTTAGGACAGGCAGCTTTTAATCTCACAAAGCCATTACAACAGTCCTACTTTTCTGTTAGCCAATAAAGTGGTCAAGTAAGTTGAGGAAGTTTATCGTGAACATAATCAAAGCAAGCCTTTAACAAAGTCCAATGGTCCTATTACTTTTGATTCGGTATTTACATTCCAAATGTTTCCACAACCACTCTGATTATACATCCTGTTCTGTTTGGGAGCAATCCTTATGTAATTTAAAAAAAAATTATTTATTTTTGAGAGAGAGATAGAGAGGGGGGTGGAGGGGAAGAGAGAGCAAGAGAGAGAAGAAGACACAGAATCCGAAGCAGGCTCCAGGCTCTGAGCTGTCAGCACAGAGCCCGACATGGTGCTTGAACTCACAAACTGTGACATCATGACCTGAGTCAAAGTCAGACTCTTAACCAACTGAGCCACCCAGGCACCCCTATCCTTATTTAATTTTTAATAGGACCTTCTTTTATTGTCAAAAGTTTTCAATTTGGATGATAAGCTATATGATCACACTATTTAAAAGGGTTTACTAGTTCCTCTGTATTTTACTCCTTAAAAATAAGCAGAAGAGACCTACTGAACTGGATGAAACTATGTGCTCACTTGAATTTATAAATACTAACCACAAACCAGATTTGAATGGATAATCCTAAACTTTTTATACAATAACAATAGAGCAGCTATTAAAACAATCATTTGAGTAGAAATGTTTAAGATCCCAAATTTTCAATATCATTGTTTCTCCATATACTTTGGTATTTGTTTGTTTGTTCATTTATTTGAGGGAGAGACAGAGAGAGAGAGGCAGAGGGAGAGAGAGAGAAAGAATCTTAAGCAGACTCCATGCTCAGCATGGAGGCGGATGTGAGGCTTGATCCCACGACCTTTGGATCTTGACCTGAGCCAAAATCAAAACTCAGATGTTCAACCAACTGAGCCACCCAGGGTCCCTCCATGTACTTTGGTGTTTAAATAGCTAAAGATGACCATGAATTCTGGAAACATAGATAGTTAGAGTCCTGTGTGACCAATCATGTTGAATTCTAGAGTGTTCAG